>NW_012046592.1:0-373 GCF_000956235.1 Wasmannia auropunctata
TTGTTTTACGTGTTTCGGCGATTTTTGAAATTTTTAGTTTTTCAAAAGATATTAGACCGGTCCGCGACTTAATGAACACCCTGTATATATAATATATATACAGTGATGGGAGAAAGTTCCGTAACGGTCAAATATCTTGAAAAATAATGATTATGGAAGAAAATGTTTAATACAAAAGTTTTAGTATATCAAGTGATCTATTATACGGTTATATTGAAATGACTTTTATGTGACCTTGAAGGACACCGTGAAGGTCAACTTTGAAATCTTAAATGGAAACTCCTATTTTCTATTACGTATTCTTAAAGCTGGTATCAAGACGTTTCCGAAACACTGGTTACAAACCCTTTTTGCTTGAGATCTTAGTGAGTTA
>NW_012046593.1:0-1207 GCF_000956235.1 Wasmannia auropunctata
ACCCCATATATATATTCGAATTTTTTTAATGAATTAGATTTAGAACGTATACGAATCGATAGGCGAGTCGCATCCGCGTATACGCGCCGAACGGTGTCGGTGCGATAAATTATGAAAATCCGAGCGAAAGAGGAAGAGACGCGCGGAAGGTACGCTCTAGGTGTCCGCCAACGCTTTACTCGTATAATACGCGCGACCCAGTTCGAGAACTCGATCACCGCTGACGCAAGAACGCAAGACACCCGGCGACATACGCTTCGCCCCGCGACATAATCGGTATCGCGTCCATTGATTTTCGTCGATAAGCCATCAAAGTGCGTCCGCGCGCGCCGCAGGCGGACCACCACGTTTCACTGTATATGTTTATCGTTAGCCGCGGAAGCTGACCGCGCACCCGGGGCTCGGATGACACGCGTGTGTGTATATATACGCGTATCTCGCTGCATACTGCATATAACACGCGCCTCTTTAAGCTGCTGGCAGCGATGTCTTCGAAACGTGATAAAACCGGGCGAGCCTCTTAAGAGCTCAATGGCATTCGAGTCATCCTTCCTCGACGAGAGCGCGTCGCTGAGGACGCTGTTTCGTTTCGGAGTCGCATTTGTATTCGAAACAGCTCGCGCGCCCGACGCTAGAGAGAGAGGAGAGAGAGAGAGAGAGAGAGAGAGAAAGAGAGAGAGTGAAAGAGTGGGAGAGATAGAGAGAGAAAGAGAGACCTAACGCAAATGAGATATAATTTAAATAAGAATACAAAGTTTATATTCGAGGCAATATTTGTTATAATACGATTAGGGGATAAGTTGTGTGTACCGTTTTGAAGAAAAATAAGGGGCTTCGGCCGAGCGAACGCGCGCGGGTGGGGGACGATCCCCGCGACGATCGCCGACGGCGAAGAGGACGCTGAAACCGTTGTCGATCGTATTAAGGGGACGACGTATCGACGCGGGGAGAAACGCGTGAATGCGAAAGCAGAAGGAAAAAAAAAAGAAACAATGAATAAACAAGAGGTACTAAGCTGAAGCGACGCGCGCCGATTCACCGCGCGTCGCGTCCGTCGTTTCGTTATCGCACTTGGACTCACGGTTGCGTTCGTGTTCCAACGATATATAGATTATTTTATCTCGGGGGAACCCACTCTTCTCCCCGAGGGAGAAGCGAAAAATTGTTTTACATCACATTCTTATATTTTTATTATTATTATTAATAT
>NW_012046594.1:0-686 GCF_000956235.1 Wasmannia auropunctata
AAATTATATAATTCCATTCAAAAAAGTGGGTGTGACCTTTATATCTTTTTGGCGCCTCCATCTAGGAAAAAAGCAACATGACTAAAATACGTTTTCTTCGAAACCATTCCACTTTTATCTGAAACATTTTTTTGTATCATCAAAAACAAGTGAAATATTTGAAATTTTCGATTTAAATGGCCCATCTTGTATAACTTAGATAACATTATAACGATGTCACCTATATTAGTGGCTGAAAGGATATTTGATTAGGTAAAATATTTAAACAATACGAGAAAAAATGCCTAATGCGATTTGAAGCGGATCTTAGTGCTTTAATAATAATATTCAAGCGTGAATCTTACAATTTCCAGCTCAAGCAAACGGCGCGCCGACACTTTTGTCAGTTTTAAAACACATTTCTAACTGAATTCGGAGTACGTAATATCATGCAGTTAAATCGACAAGCAATTTAATAATTTGATATTTATTTGATGATTATTATTTGTTAACTCCACAATAACAACCGTCCACAAACTAAGTACAATTAGACATAACTATAAACGACACCAATAACTGCAATAAATGCCTTTTTAAAAAGAGGATTTCATTTACACCTACCCGGGCAGTAGAAAATTTGTCAGAATATATTAAAAACTGTCAAGTTTTTCAATAAAAAATTCAAAGATAACGAGAAAATCAATTTT
>NW_012046595.1:0-626 GCF_000956235.1 Wasmannia auropunctata
CTTTTATAATACTTCTGTGCAAATTTTACGTATGTATTCTAGCTTCAGCAGACTGCGTGCCGTTACTTTCGGATTCAACGCAGTTTTTTACTCGAAACAGTATTATCGCGTTATTATAGATTGATAATTAATTCAATAAATACTGCTCGGTAGAATCTAATAAATCCGTCCTCTCCCATCACGCGACATAGGGTAAATGCGAGAAAAAATTTTGCGGCAAAGAATATTAGGGGAGAGTTGCCGAATACGTACATACACTGAGAAAAGTGTATATTAATAGTTAATATAGCTGCTTTCCTATAAATGTACGAATTTTTTGTGTCCCGTTCTAATAAATATTTCTTTGTGCATAATACGTATAACAAATATTTCTTTGTACGTAATACGTATATTGAAAACTATCAAATATTAGGAAATTTCTTAGCGTTTATATCACGTCGCGAGAAAGGGGGGAGGGGGGGATTTTTTAGATGCCGCCGAGCAGTATTTATTGAATTAATTATCAATCTATAATAACGCGATAATACTGTTTTGAGTAAAGAGCTGCGTTGAATCCGAAAGTAACGGCACGCAGTCTGCTGAAGCTAGAATACATATGTAAAATTTGCACAGAAGTATTATAAAAG
>NW_012046596.1:0-1195 GCF_000956235.1 Wasmannia auropunctata
TGTCACATCAATATTATTGTTAATCTTATAATAAAAGATTATTCCAATTTTTTATCTATGCATAATTTTATATTTTCTATAATAATTTTTTGCATGATGATGTAGCGGCAGATAGCTTCGATCTAACGCCCGAAGAAAACGGAATGATAATTAATTGGCGAATTAATCCAAATGTATGTAGATATTTTATATTAAATTGATTTAGTTTTTTTTAAATTTTACATGTAATTTTATTTAAACATTTTATTACAATACCTCAAAATATTAGACTAATATTCATATCTGTTTCTTTTTATCACAGCAATTATATTCGTGTCCGGTATGGTGGTATTATCTGGAAGTATGCAATATATATACAAATAAGCTAGTTCTTAATTCATTAGCTAAACATTTCCCACATAAATTACAAGCCTTGTCGTCATATACTTTTTTTAATGTGACCATATATCATAATGATCATAAGTTATTTTCCCAAGAAATTCGTACGCTTGAAGGCGGTGAGTTCGGTTATATCTTAAAAACATGTCATAAAAAAAAGATCGTTTACATATTTTCGCAATATAGATGAATCGTTACAAATATGCTTGAATTATAAATATATATTGTAAATATCCACAGTCCCATCTAGAGTGTTAGAGCTACAAAAAATGTTATCAGCTAATACACAACTAACTCTGATTTGGAGACCTCCACACGAACCGAATGGAAAAATAGTGCGATATGAAGTAATCTTAAAGGTAATACAGTTATACATATATAAAAAAATCAATTAACGAAAATCTAACTTAAAATCAATTTTATATCTCAAGTTCGTTTAATGTTCGAAGTGTCGTACGATATTATTGAGCTTGCACGCATACATTTTATTTTATACCATACATTACATTTACATTTAATTTTAATTATAATATTAATGTACTATGATTCTTATTATGAATTTTATCTTAATGTGCTGCGACTTATTATTAAGCAGATAATATTTTATATTAATTTCAGGTTAAAGAGTATTACGGTTGTAGGGATTTAAAAATATTTAAGCCGTATAATCACGTTATTACAAAATCTACAATAGAGCCAACGATCACAATTTCGGACTTACATCCGTACACATTTTATAGTGCGCAGGTCATAGCTCTTAACTCACGTCATTTCAGCACGTACACAGAGACAATTTTCAACACAACACAATCTGGTA
>NW_012046597.1:0-1992 GCF_000956235.1 Wasmannia auropunctata
ATATTATTTTTCAATTGAAAAATAATATTTTTTAGATAATGCAAATTGTCCTGAAGATAAGATTGGACCCCAATGTATGTTTTCTTGCATACATGATCTATATAGTAATTCTAATTGCCAAGGAGTTAAACTTTGTTATAAAGATGGTTGCACATGTATTCCAGGTTATTTGGGAGACAATTGTTCTGAACGTAAATATTCCTAATACTCCTAGTAGATAGTATATTTATTTTTATTTATGAAATTTTTACATATAATTAATAAATTGAGCTTTCAGCTTGTAAATCAAATACATATGGCCACAACTGTGTAAAAACGTGCGGCGCATGTCTCAGCGCAATACATTTAAAAGAATGGTGTAATACAATAACTGGAAGTTGTCTTAATGGATGTAGAAATACTGAAGAAGTTCATTACATTCCACCCTTGTGTCAAATAAGTAATAACTTTTTATATAATATTGTGATTTCGTTATATTTATTAAACAAAAATATTAAATATTTTACAGGTATAGACAAACCAAATACACCTGTTGTTACACATAAAAATGAGACGACTATTTGGGCTGATGTTTTTATGCCATGGAAAAACAAATATGAAAATATATCAATTTTTTATTCTTTTGCCATTATTAAAGTAAGTATTATTTATTACAGATACCATTTCATATTACTCTTTTAATATACTTTTTTGAAAGTAATGACTAATGATCGATATTTATTCTTTAAAATAATTAAATTTGCGATTGATATAAATGTCTGAACATAATATCTTGTGGTACACACCTCTGCTTTTGATACCAATGTAACAAACAAAGAAATTAATTTCGTAATTTCGATTTTTATAGCACGTTTTTATAGAACAAACTCCATATGACGTTCAGCCAACATGGAACAGGATATTTCGAAATGTGACACAATTGACGGAACATTTTGAAAACTTGGAACCGGCTACTACTTATCAAATCAGATTCAGTTTACTTATTAAAAACATAAAACCAATCCAACTAAACAGCAATTGGCAAGTTGTTGAAACTGAATGCAATCGTAAGTCGACATCTATTCAGTTATAAAATATTAACAATTTTTCTATAATTTATAATTTATTAACTAATTTCTTTTTATTTCTAATGACAGTTATTTCATAACTTATTATACTTAAAAAATGTTTTAATTATACCAACGACACATACAGAATGTATTTTGATGAGACCAAATTTTCAGTTATTATGAGTAGACTTGATTTTCTGTAACTAGAATGATAGATTCCTTGATAGACTTAATTATTAAAGTTTGATAATATATTCGGTTGGATTTATAAAATTTCTAACTTGATTTCTAATTATATTTACTGGGCTTGTTTTCACTAAAAAATTATGCTAATCTAATTAAGTAAATTTAATATTATTATAAAAAGTTCCGTTATATTTAACAGGAGGAAATTAATGATGTTTATTTAGTAATTTTTGGAAAAATTTTGATTTAGTTATTTTCCAATTGTCATACCAATTGAAATGATCAGATTTCTAATTTATATTTTTCCGGTGAATCAATTATTTCATTGTCTTTAATAGAATATAAGTAAGAATTATTAGGCAAGATTATTATTACTTTGTATCTTTATTATAATATTATTATTATAACGCAATTTTTATTTTACATAGTATGATACAAGATAATTTAAAAATAATGTAATAACTAAAAGGTTTTTTGCAACAGCGGGCTAATCAACAATTTGTATATAAATATAGAGAAAATAAACTGATCTAAATTTTATTTTTAACTTTAAAATTTATTTTTTCGTTTTTACAAAATGTGGGTTTGCATGTGTTGCACCAAGTTCTTCAGTTGTAAAACTTACCAAAAAGGTTGTCACATCAATATTATTGTTAATCTTATAATAAAAGATTATTCCAATTTTTTATCTATGCATAATTTTATATTTTCTATAATAATTTTTTGCATGATGTAGCGGCAGATAGCTTCGATCTAA
>NW_012046598.1:0-461 GCF_000956235.1 Wasmannia auropunctata
CTGTTCCATACGTAACGGTGAGCAATTGATACTCCGATATCGCATTTGAGTCGTCTCCTATCCATAAGATTCGCTGATAATCCACGTCTCTCGGATCGATTCGAATTTGACGGTACATCTTGGCGATATCGGCGCTGTATACATATTTATATTGGCGCCAGCGCAATAGGACGGCGGGTAAATCACTTTGTAATTTTGGGCTCGCGAGAAGATGGTGATTTAATGAAGTGCCATTTTTTGTCAGACTGGAGGCATTAAAAACTACCCTTAATCTTGTCGTAATACTTGTTTCGCGAATTACGGGATGGTGCGGTATGTAGACATATTGATTAGAGGGTAGCGAAGGGGGGTTAACCTTCCGCATGTGCCCGAGCTGCTCGTACTCGGCAAGAAACTCGGAGTATTCGGTTTTTTGTTCCGGATTTGCTTTGAACCGACGAGTTAACGAAAGAAGCATGCGT
>NW_012046599.1:0-524 GCF_000956235.1 Wasmannia auropunctata
TTGTTGCGACAGCCAATCCAAAGCATTGATTTCAAAATGCAAGCTTCAGATTGGCTGTCGCAACAAGCTTACGATCGGCTTGCAACTAATGTAGAACCGACTTATTGTGTTTCGGAACTTACGACCCGACATACAACTAATACAACGTATTGTAGAACCAGAAATGATCCGAGAGAGGACATGATGGTCTTTTTTGGCTGTAACTCTAAAATGCCCTTGTGCACTAACGTCCTTTAAAGAAGTATCCAAATTACATAGCAAAATCCACTTTAATTCTGTATAATTTGTGATGTATGTCCATACTAAATCCACTTTTCGAGTCTGCTGGAGCTTTATTCTTAAAAAATTACGCATTTGAAAGTACGAAAATGTACTAAATGTACTAATTTTTTGTAAATAAAGCCCCAGCAAACTCGAAAAGTGGATTTAGTACGGACACACATCACAAATTATACAGAAAAGTGGATTTGCTATGTAATTTGGATCCACTTCTTCAGAGGGCGTTAGTGCACGAGGGCATTTTA
>NW_012046600.1:0-692 GCF_000956235.1 Wasmannia auropunctata
CAGTCGCATTTGAGGCCGCACACATTTTAACTTTTCACTTTCTACAAATTGTTAGTTACTGCCTTCTGCAATTTGAACTTTTTAGCTAATTTTATTTCGCGCTCAACACGTGGCCCTGGGCCCATAACCTGTTGGAATTTTGGTTTATGGCAGTGGGGAGCACGCACCTCTGCAGAGAATACTCAGTTGAGTGGTTTGCAAAAAAACGCAAATATAATTCACAAAAGAAGATTTACATGTAACAGATATTAACAAAGCAGATTAATTTTCTCTAAAGAATCTCGGAGCGTATATCATCTTTTTTACTTCGACTATTTGGTAGGACGGCTCGAGCAGAAGTGTGCTCCACTTTTCTTTTTACTGACTCATTGCTCCAAAATGGATAAACAAGTACAAGGTCGAAACGCATTCCTTCGAACCACGCTTTCGCAACGTGTCAGTTCATGTTCGATCCTACAGCGCTGTTTTTGAATTTAGATTATTTATTATTTCAACATTTAGCCTTATTTGAATTCTTCCTGTAACATTTTATATACAAATTATGACAAAATAATAATAATATTAATAATATAAAACTAATAATATATTTGTATTAATATAATGATAAAGTTAATAATATTATTAGGAAAGTTAAATATACATAGTAAAGATTTAATTTTTAACAATATTAGAAAAACAATATTTAAGCATCG
>NW_012046601.1:0-830 GCF_000956235.1 Wasmannia auropunctata
TTCCGTGCTATGTGCAGGAATGCGAGTAGGTAAGATAGACAAGGACGGACATCAATCTCGGTCGTCCTTGTCTCACCACCAGCTAATAATAACACGGAGCTCGAGCGGCGAGTTTGTTGTCTCACGGACACCTCCCCTCTCTCCCGTCCCGTTTTTTGTCTCGCTGCGTTGCCGAAATTCAGAAAGAGGATTTCGGGCGATTTCTGGCAGCGAGATGGAAAATAGTTAAGAGGAATTTTTTAAATTTAATAATTAAATTTTATATGCTGTCGTGACACGCGTGTATATGATTATGCATAACAAATACGCGCGGGTTGAATACATTGTACAAGGAATAAATAAAAATTACTGCAAGAGAAATGTTTGACTCTTTTGATTTTTTCGCTCGCAAGTGATTTTATGTAAAAATTAGCTATTTATATTTTTTTTATTTTAATAAATCACAAATGCTGTATCAGTAGGTTCCGAAGAGATACTTTCGTAAAGTTTCTTTGGCTCGGCAGTAGCGCGCCTGTCTCGTAATAGCGAGATCGCTGCGTGCTGGTTCGAGTCTCGACAAAGATTTTTTTTTTATTTTATAGAAAATTTATAATTCTTACCAAAAAAATTGTAATAATAATAAATCACGCGGATTTATACATTTTGTCCATTTACTTTCCATAAAAAAAACGTACAAACATTTTCCCTTATTTATTTTACTCACCGTAAAAATAAAATTTCTACATTTAGAAATGTTAGAATATTATGAGTAATTTGATGTAGGGCAAATTGGTCATAATATTCTTACACTTCTAAATGTAGAAATTTTATTTTTAATAATCAACAATTTA
>NW_012046602.1:0-683 GCF_000956235.1 Wasmannia auropunctata
AGAGAGAGAGAGAGAGAAAGACTCGATCGTCTTGGACTTTCGCGAAAATTGTTGCGGCCCCACGAGCAAGTTATTGTTTTATTTTTTTCTACCTGTCTTCGCGTGAGAAAGAGAGAGAGAGAGAGAGAGAGAGAGAGAGAGAGGGAGAGAGAATGGGAGGAAGAGACTGCAGGCGGTATTTACTCGACTGCTAACTAGTACCAGAAGACGTTAGTGAGTAGAGAACAGCGAGGATAGTTGTCCGCGGAGCCTCCTTTTTGCCGGCACGAAACACTTAAGACCACGTCGAGTGCCTTTTAATCCTATTTGTCTTCCGCTGCGCTCCAGTAGCGTAGTCTGGAAGTGCGACTCTGGAAGTTGTCAGATCGAAGTAAATATTTTGGTTGCCTTCGGTAAGGAGTAGTCGAGTTGAATTCTAAGGCATAACTCCGGAACGTTAATTCGCCGAAAAATAGGCTTTCCGCGTAATGATCGCAGGAACACGACGGAAATTTATTTGACAATATTAAAAGCATCTTTTAAAATATTCTTTGTCTTTACTATATTTTTAGATGCATTTAATATTATTAAATATTGTAAGACAAACATGAAGTTTAAGTCTTAAAAAAAAAAATGTTTCGGCGTCCACAAGCAAATGCTTGGTCAAATATCTCGATTACATTCTATTTAATTTATTTTAGTCA
>NW_012046603.1:0-829 GCF_000956235.1 Wasmannia auropunctata
TTTGTACTATTAATATTAACTTTAAAATCACAAAAAGGCGCAAAAATATTTTAATTTGAAATGATGCTGATTAATACAAAAAAGCAAATAACTTTTTACTATACCTAATATATGAATAAAAATATACTATATGTGTATATATGTATATGTATGATTATATATTTTTGTCATTTCTTTAAACTTAATTTTTGTAAAAGAAATAATACGAAAATTATTTTTCCATACTTCTTATGTTTCCTTATCATTATTATTATTTTTCTTTTATCAAACAGTAACTTTACAAAAAAAGACACGTATATGGACATATATTTCGTGTATATAAATTATTACATTTTGTTAATATATAGGTACATATTTACGTATGTTCGTATATGTATAATAATTATATATTTTTATATATATGTATATTTACATGTGTTTTTATAAGAACAATTTTTTACCAAAAATTAAAATATTTTCTCTCTACATATACGCGTACCTTTCATGTTTAACATTACGAATTGTTAACGCGAAAATTTGAAACTTGCATAGTCATAGGATGTCATTTATCTGAATTTTTAATAATTGAAATGAGATTACGATCAAGTCACATGTGGTAATTTACCTTTTCGCATACGGCTACAGAGGCTGCATGAAACCTGGCTAGTACGCGAAGTGCCAATATGGAATGAGCTAGGTCAAGACCAGATATACGATCGGCCATGCGAAAGCCGAGAGGCGTGAGATCCTCTATCATCAGAAGCATCGGATTTTCATTTTGCATGTATAGACACTTTCCGCTTACGCGGTGCTTTGGTCCTAATAATTTATTCATTTTATCCAAGGTATC
>NW_012046604.1:0-417 GCF_000956235.1 Wasmannia auropunctata
CGGCCGCGGCAGGTATTTTACTGGGACGACGGTGGGGACCGAGCGGATGCGGCGTTTCCCTCGGTCCTGGGCGGGTTTCCCGGCGGATGACAATCCTTGGTGAAGACCCCGTCCTTGCCACAGCGAGAACAAAATTTCTTGGGCGGTCTCCTGCAGTCAAATCGAGCCCTCTCTGTTTGCAACGCCAGCAACACTCATCCCTATTGTAGGTTGCGGCGGCTACAGAAGGTCCGGTTGATATCTTCTTTTCGGTTTGAAGGTCCTTCCGTTGCTTTTCTATGGTTTCGTACTCGGGTGCCCGGGCACTCAAGTCGCCGAGGCTGGTGACATCGTCTAACCGAATGTACAACTTGTACTCGGGACGCATGTTCTCGTACAATCGCTCCAACTGCTCGTACTGTGGAAAAGCCTTCGGCT
>NW_012046605.1:0-598 GCF_000956235.1 Wasmannia auropunctata
TAATAAGGAACTTATGCCGGAAGTTCCTTTCGCCGATGGTGACCGGGATGACGACTGTCCCCGGCACCTCCTCAAGCACGTTGTTCGCCAAGTGGACTGTGCGAGGACCTCCCTGGGGACGATGTCCTATTGTCTCAGCAAACTGGGCTACCTCGAGGTTGACGAATGACAACTCGGAGCCCGAGTCTAGCAAGGCCTTGAACGTTCGGTGCTGGAGTCGAACGGAAATATACGGCCGCGGCAGGTATTTTACTGGGACGACGGTGGGGACCGAGCGGATGCGGCGTTTCCCTCGGTCCTGGGCGGGTTTCCCGGCGGATGACAATCCTTGGTGAAGACCCCGTCCTTGCCACAGCGAGAACAAAATTTCTTGGGCGGTCTCCTGCAGTCGAATCGAGTGTGCCCTCTCTGTTTGCAACGCCAGCAACACTCATCCCTATTGTAGGTTGCGGCGGCTACAGAAGGTCCGGTTGATACCTTCTTTTCGGTTTGAAGGTCCTTCCGTTGCTTTTCTATGGTTTCGTACTCGGCTGCCCGAGCACTCAAGTCGCCGAGACTGGTGACATCGTCTAACCGAATGTACAACTTGTACTCGGGA
>NW_012046606.1:0-365 GCF_000956235.1 Wasmannia auropunctata
ACCCCAATTAGCATAGGGCTCTTCATTGAAGGCATAATAAGGAACTTATGCCGGAAGTTCCTTTCGCCGATGGTGATCGGGATGACGACTGTCCCTGGCACCTCCTCAGGCACGTTGTTCGCCAAGTGGACTGTGCGAGGACCTCCCTGGGGACGATGTCCTATTGTCTCAGCAAACTGGGCTACCTCGAGGTTGACGAATGACAACTCGGAGCCCGAGTCTAGCAAGGCCTTGAACGTTCGGTGCTGGAGTCGAACGGAAATATACGGCCGCGGCAGGTATTTTACTGGGACGACGGTGGGGACCGAGCGGATGCGGCGTTTCCCTCGGTCCTGGGCGGGTTTCCCGGCGGATGACAATCCTTG
>NW_012046607.1:0-989 GCF_000956235.1 Wasmannia auropunctata
TAAAGAACGAGCAACAATTTCAATCAACTACTATATTACGTATCATAATGCAATAAAGTGCGTTAAAATTCAAAATTATGGCGAGTCAAATCTTCATGAATATACAGAATGAATTTTGAGAACGTTTCATTGAGGATCGTGTTTCGACGGTTACAATTTCCTTCTGATATCGTTGCCGATGCAGAGATTGCCTCGACACGCAGCAACCCTAATCGCGGTCTCGAAGCTGCCGTCGTGGCAGCTGCCGGATGGGTGGAGCGCTTAAACTCCAGAATGACTTCTCGGCTCGGAGTAATAAGTCACGCGCTAGTTGCAAACGGTATTGTAATGCGAGTACTCTCTGAGCGTTAGATACGAACTAGCGGCAGACCAGCAACGCGAGACGATGAGCGAAGCGACGACGGTTGCCGGGCGCGGCTTTCCGAGCTTATAACGCGGCATGACTATGCAAATCGGCCGCTTCAACTCACTGACTATAGTCGGATCGGGGAGACGACGTTTAATAAAATGTTAATATAATACCCGCAACGTAAGTACCGCTTCGGGAAGAGAGAGAAAGAGAGAGAGAGAGAGCGCGCGCGCACGTGAGAGACGTCTGCGTGGAAAAATGTCGGCTGCGAGACACGCCGATAATGCGACGTGCGATTTGTTTCCGCCGTGCGGAATGACAGCGTATCAAAAAGACTGACTTGCGATATTTTCATCGAAACGCGTAACATTTCAGTACATAACTCTCGCAGATATATTGTTTGATTACGAAGGAAAGAACTTTATCAGTTCATTCGTGCATGCGTGTGACAGGGTGAGAAAACTTGCATGTTTTTACATTAAATAAGATTAAAACTACTTATTAATTATATTATGCTAGTAAATAATTTAATTCGAAGTTGTGTTTTTAATTTTTTAAAGTATTTTAATCGAGATGATAGAGAATATTTATATGGAGTAAATTACGAATAATGCTACGATGCTCGAAATCGTTAATGTTT
>NW_012046608.1:0-372 GCF_000956235.1 Wasmannia auropunctata
TAATTACTTTTAAGAAGTATCCAAAGAAGGGCAAGTGAGCCTTGCACGCAATTAGTGCTAAAATTACATATATTTAAACAATAATCATTGTCACCCAAACGTTTCGGCTCCGCATTGAGCCATCTTCAGTGGGTAAAAAATACAAAAATTATTTCTTTCCTTCTACTTTAACATTAGCGCTTTGTTCTTTCACGCTCGCACGAAGGTCGCTTATCGCTCGTTGTGAGATCGTTCGTTGGACAATCGTAATGTCATGTGATCCCATCCTCAGGTGACAAATAACCGGATCGCCTCGAAGGAAAAATATATTACATCTTGAGTCAATGTATAAAAACCGCGCTGTCCAACGGAATGTTAGTCAGATGAGTGACA
>NW_012046609.1:0-433 GCF_000956235.1 Wasmannia auropunctata
ACGTGTGCTCTTCCGATCTATAGATACGACCACCAATAGAAAATCTACCAAAAAAGAATCATATCAGGGACCCACCAATAACAAGGTGCGAAACCTAAAAACTCGGCAACGCATCTAAGGTGGTTCACCAATGAGTAGCTTTAAGAATTGATAACTGTAAAACGGGCGGAGTAATCCCAAATCGAATCTCCCAACCAAATTCATTTTTTACTCAAATTGCCACCTCCCACATCCCATGAGTTTTCTATATAAATCGGGACATTCCCGGACTTGACACAACAAGATCGGAAGAGAATTAGAATCAGACACAGACCTTCTGCTGTCGTCTCTCTCCGTGTATTAAATCAGTCATTAGAATCTGTGCGCGATGTAAGTCCGAGTTTCACATTGTTTTCTAAGAACTCTTAAGTCTCAACCGGAACGACTGCATTAC
>NW_012046610.1:0-464 GCF_000956235.1 Wasmannia auropunctata
GATTGAAATTTATAGGGATACAATGGGATCACAAAGTCTATTATTTAACCACAAAAACACCCTTCTCCACACCTCCGGGGGGCGGGGGTAGGAGGGAGTCAAAAAATCTTAAATGGAATGTGGGGTCGAGTGAGGGCTCGTTCGAAAGAGCTTTCCGAGACGAGAAAAACGCGGGGTCGCTGAGCTCTCTACAATTTTTTTTCGCAGAGTTATGATTATTTAAACATTTGAGATAAGGACCCCGCGGTTCGTCACTTCCGCCGTATTTCATGACTCCAAACCCTCTCTGTTGTGTGTGTGTGTGTGTGTGCGCGGGCGCGTGTGTGTGTACGCGCGCGCGGTGTGTGTGCGTGTGTTGCGTGTGTGCGTGTGCGTGCGTGCGTGTGTGTGTGTGTGTGTGTGTGTGTGTGTGTGTGTGTGTGTGTGTGTGTGTGTGTGTGTGTGTGTGTGTGTGTGCGCGCGCG
>NW_012046611.1:0-454 GCF_000956235.1 Wasmannia auropunctata
TTCGGGATTCATTCCTTCCTGCAGCAGATCTCTTGACATTCGACGAGCTTTTTACTGAAAAAATAATTATGCTACACTTAATAATAATTTTAATAATAATTGAATCAATATAACATTATAGGATAGAATTCACACGTATTCAAACATATACAGTGCCCGTCAAAAATTCCGGGCCACCTAAATAACTTTTGAATGGTTTGGAATATAGGATTGAAATTTATAGGGATACAATGGGATCACAAAGTCTATTATTTAACCACAAAAACACCCTTCTCCACACCTCCGGGGGGCGGGGGTAGGAGGGAGTCAAAAAATCTTAAATGGAATGTGGGGTCGAGTGAGGACTCGTTCGAAAGAGCTTTCCGAGACGAGAAAAACGCGGGGTCGCTGAGCTCTCTACGATTTTTTTTCGCAGAGTTATGATTATTTAAACATTTAAGATAAGGACCCCGCA
>NW_012046612.1:0-351 GCF_000956235.1 Wasmannia auropunctata
TATTGCAGAAATCAAAAAATATAAAAAATTGTCCGAGGTCAAATTAGTCATATTCATTTTTCAGATTTTCGATTTTTGGTTCAAAAAAATTTTTCGAAAAATTTTTATTGCAGAAATCGAAAAATATAAAAAAATCGACCTGTTGGTGTGGTGGTGAATGGTGGTGGTGGGTGGTGGGGGTGGGTGGTGGTGGGTGGTGGGGGTGGGTGGTGGTGGGTAGTGGTGCTGGGTGGTGGTGGTGGATGTTGGTAAGTCAAAAAAAAATTGGTTGATTGGTTTTCTCGCTGCGCTTACTTCGCGTAAGCGGCTGTGACATTGCATTTTGACAGTTGTGTGTATTGAAGTTGACGT
>NW_012046613.1:0-782 GCF_000956235.1 Wasmannia auropunctata
AAGATCGCGAAAGTACAGCGTACCAATCCCCGTGATCTATCTGCTCGAGGACTATCGCGGAAAATCAGTCGCCGGAGGGTTCTACGAGCACGAGTTGCATCGCGCGACGTATCCGGACGTGTATCTCGTGGAGAAGGTGCTGCGCAGGAAAGGGGACAAGGTGTACGTGAAGTGGCTGGGATTCGATGGATCGCACAATTCGTGGATACACAAAGATTCTCTGATTTAATCGTTTTTATTGTAAAAAACATACAAAGAATATACGTGTACATGACAAAATATAAAACTGTATATGATTAAACTATATCCTTCCCTTCCAACAGTATCATATTCTTTTATAAACGTAATAAGTAAGAATATAAGTAGGAATATAAAAAAACATAAGTAGATTATTATAAAAATTACCATTGTAGTAGAGCTACCGAAATATCCGACATTTTATTTTTGTTCTTCGTTCCGCCAACGATGGCGCTGATGATGTGTCGTGGCGTGCTGGTAGCGCAACCGAGTCACCGTATTGGTTAATGTAATTAAAAGACGAGGATTGGTCAAAAGACAAGACTGACGCGACACCACGCGGTCTTCCTCACCGAGAAGGGAAGCCTCGTGGCAGTCGGCAGAGTGATATAGCGGGGAATGGCGAAGAGTTGTACACGCGGTCGTGCTCGAGAATAAACGTATTATATTCGATAACATCGTTCCAAGGTTGATTTCCCTATAACGCCTTAGACATCCTTATTCCTGCCGCTCGAAGATCTATCCTAGTGACAATCCTGACCGGA
>NW_012046614.1:0-644 GCF_000956235.1 Wasmannia auropunctata
CAACGTCACCACCACAGCACAAGTGCCGAGTGTCGCTGCTTCCGTGATCTCGCCGGGCCGGTGGGCCCACGTGATGCATCCTTCCGCGCCCCTAATTGGCGGGCGCGCGAGCTCGCGATCTCCACGAATCGCGTGTGGCGCGTAGCGCCGCGGGTCCTGTGTCCCCGCGCGCGGCATTCAAATTAGCGGCGATGTCCTTTCGTCGGCGGTACCTCCAGGTGCGCTCCCGTGTTGGCACGCTCAGGTGGCTAGTCCTCCGGGACAATTCTCGCGAGGGGCCATTCCTGGCGGCAGATCTCATCCTTGGGGCGCCCTGTCGCGTTTCCGACTGCGGGGTCTCTCGCCCGATCTGGGGGCGTAGAGTGGCCATCCCCTGTATTCTCGCCTTAGCTGGTTCGCACCAGAATCTGGAAGGAAGCTTAGCAGCTTAATCGCTCTTAAATGGAGGAGAGGAACGCGGACTAGAGATACGACCTGTCTATGTTGTTCCCTCGGTGGTGTCTTCTCCGCCCTCGTGGTCCTTGGGATCCTCCTCTCTTAGTCGTTGCGGCGTCGGTGAGACGGGTAATATTCTACAATGTTTCCGGGAGCCGCCGATACGGTATAACAAATATTCGAGATCGCTACGGGAACTAAAAGAGTGA
>NW_012046615.1:0-434 GCF_000956235.1 Wasmannia auropunctata
AATTTGCTGGATGCTTAATCGACGGTCGGAACGCAAAACTTTGCGCACACGATCCACGTTTTCGTTGGTTCTGGTTGTTGTTGGGCGCCCAGAACGGGGTTCGTCGGCGATCTCCTCCCGGCCCTCCTTGAACGCCTTGTGCCACTTCCCGGATTGTGACCTTGAAATGCAATCGTCCTTGAAGGCCTCTTGAAGCATCTGGAATGTTTCGGTTGCATTCTTTCCAAGCTTCACGCAAAACTTTATGGCGTATCGTTGTTCAAGCAAACGCTCCATCGCGCCGTGTTACAAAAATTGAAAACACACTTTACGCGGAGGCACGTCTTTCCGCTCACACTGCTCGGAGCAAGCTGAGGACCGGCTGCGTTGAAAGTGCAGATCCCCCACCACATTTCCCGACCGGGATTACCTCGTTACCATCTATCGTCGCGTCA
>NW_012046616.1:0-491 GCF_000956235.1 Wasmannia auropunctata
AATTCTTCAAAATAGTCTCCTCCTGCATCAATACATTTGCGGAGACGTGTTTGCCACGCCTGAAAGGCATCCTGAAACTCCTCGACGCGAATGTCTTTCAGGAACGTTGTAACATGTCTTTCGATGTTTTCCACGGTCTCCCAATGTTTACCTTTCATCTCTCTCTTGAGTCGGGGAAACAAAAAAAAGTCGCATGGAGCCAAGTCGGGACTGTAAGGGGGTTGGGGGACCACCGGGGTGTTGCTCCGGGCCAGGAAGTTGGTAACAATGAAGGCCGTGTGGCTGGTGGCATTATCATGGTGGAGCTTGATCGTGTCCTTAATGTCAGCCCTCACGCGCGCGATCCGGCGTTTCAATCTCTTGAGCACGTTCAGGTAAAAGGCTGAGTTGACAGTTTGTCCCTGCGGTACAAACTCATAATGGACAATTCCTCGGACGTCGAAGAAGACAATGAGCATTATTTTGATGCGCGATTTACTCATTCGCGCTTT
>NW_012046617.1:0-308 GCF_000956235.1 Wasmannia auropunctata
TTTTTAAGAATTTTTATTGTATATTTCTCGCTTGTAATATTACCATCTAAGAAAGTAGTGAGTGAACAAAATCCTTAATATTATTTATAATTTTTTTCTGTCAAACATTCATTACCTGTACATTATTGATGTCATTTTTTTGTTTGGTTAATCCTGTACTTTTGTACTTCTGTTTCGTGTTAGAAATAAATACTCGAAACATGTAAAATATGTTTTATTGTTTACATTGAACATTTTTAAACTTTGTATTAACTAACTTATTTGAGCTTTACCTACGCGTCTAATTCACATTTATCTCTTCTTTTTGT
>NW_012046618.1:0-586 GCF_000956235.1 Wasmannia auropunctata
CACAAGTGACCCGGCTGTGGCAAGGCGAGCGCAAAATACTCTACTCGATTCGCGTAACTCTATGCCGGGCGGATGGCACACATTGACTCTACATACGAACACACGATTACGCGGACAACGAAACTGAAATAGCACGATCCGCCCGACAATGAAACCGGCGGCTGACAATTGTAATCGCTAACGTACGTCTCACCAAGAGCGGCAGCTACGGAAGATGTTCTCTCTCAAAGTTTTTCGCACTCGGCAACTACACGGGATCCTGCGTCCTGTTCCACGCGCGACCACAGCACAAGTGTCGCTCGACGGTCCTTCCGGCAGCACGCCGGCAGCAGGGTGTCACGCGATCGGCTGATAATGCGCCGATTGGCCCTTGCCCTGCGAGCGCGACACCCGCGAATCGCGATGTCGCACGTGAGCTGGCTCGCAGCCGGTAGCACGGACTTTAAATTAGGCTCGTGTCCCTCATCGAGCCCTGGCGTCGATCCTGCTCGTTCGTCTCGCTTCCGTACAATTCGCCGTCGGCAACCCGATCCTGGCCAGATCGTGAGAGTCCCTTGCCTCCGTATTTACTCTCGGATTGCTGAAA
>NW_012046619.1:0-435 GCF_000956235.1 Wasmannia auropunctata
ACGGCTAATGAATGTCTTGATATGGTACAGGTATCTTACAGTTTAATGCGCGAACACCTTACCGCGACGAGATCGGAAAGACTGCCTTCGAAGAACTAACTTACTCCCGCGGACCGAAGTCGGTTAAATTCCTTTGGCCTACGTCCTGGATTTTGTTTATGACGTGGATGTTTTTGCGGTAGTTGTTTACGGGGGAAGGGTCCGTAACAGCTGTCGAACAGGCGATAACTCGTCCAATGGTACTTGTTTTTCGCGATCTTGGTTTTTGAACAACATGTTCAGCGGCGGTGTTGCGAGGGCGAGTTTCGAAACGCGTTAAGCGACATTTACCGCCCGCCTTGCCGCAAGATGTGCGGCAATGTTACAATGCCTAATGCGATAACGTTGGATCGTTTGACCGGATTACATCGTCCGACCGCTCTCGAGACTCGATCG
>NW_012046620.1:0-418 GCF_000956235.1 Wasmannia auropunctata
TAGAGTTCATAATTTTTCGATTATAATGACTTTTAGAGGAAAAAAATCAATATTTACAGTGAATTATTTATTGCTTAGGTACATACGATAAATGTAAAACAACAAGGCTATTATTCACGGTTACACTATAGCTACAACTTCGAATTATAGAGGCAGCGACAATGGAAGTTCGACTTATAGAGGTGAACTTCGACTTGTAGAGGTCTTGCTACTTTAAATTCGAGTTGTAGAGATAAAATAATACATCTAAATACAGTCGAACCTCGATAACTCGAATCTCAAGGAACCAGAAAAACCCTTCAAGTTGTAGAGTTTTTGACTAATCAAAATTCGAATAAAAGCAGATTGACGTATAAAAATTCGACTTAGGATAACTTCGTATAGCATACAACTGAGTCGACAAGGCACACAGGGGATA
>NW_012046621.1:0-619 GCF_000956235.1 Wasmannia auropunctata
GGTGTCGGACTACAAGATCCGGCTAAATTCAATGCTTACGTTAACTCGTAATTACACAATAGCCAAGAACGCGAAGTTGGGCGCCAGGCACGAGCGGGCGTGCCACCCTTCGAATTGTCACGCGGAATCGAAATCTAGAACGCGGTAGAGGGGCGGTTCGTAGGGTGCGGAGGAATGTGGAAGAGCAAGGGCGAGATCAAACACTCGAAATTTCTGTAACAGTAACAATGAATAACAAATATATTTGCGTGTGCTGCAATTTACAGGCGATTCGTTCGGCCGCGACTAACGCCGCGGCAGCCGTCGGCGGTATCGCCGAGGTCGCGATTCACACGTCCGGGAACGCTCCCGGAGATGACGGGTGCACGGGCTTCGTTCTTACGCTACTTTAAATCCGCAAAAGATCGGGTCGCTGTACGCGAGTACGCCTCGCACGGCGTACGACGGATCACACGCCACGTGGCGTCGCGATAATCCGAAGCACGGCCGACATTCGGCACGCTAACACGCAAAAATTCTGACGCTCAATAACGCAAAAGAAACACGAAATAACACATAAGAAACGCACAAGTGACCCGGCTGTGGCAAGGCGAGCGCAAAATACTCTACTCGATTCGAC
>NW_012046622.1:0-310 GCF_000956235.1 Wasmannia auropunctata
AAGACATATTACATTTATACTCAATACATATATATATATATATATATATATATATATATACATATATGTACTACATAAATAATAAAATGAAGACTTTTATTTAACATCAATTAGACTAAATTGAACAACTTTCCTATAAGATATTGTGACCGCACTTTTCTCCGGTGTCGGACTACAAGATCCGGCTAAATTCAATGCTTACGTTAACTCGTAATTACACAATAGCCAAGAACGCGAAGTTGGGCGCCAGGCACGAGCGGGCGTGCCACCCTTCGAATTGTCACGCGGAATCGAAATCTAGAACGCGGTA
>NW_012046623.1:0-464 GCF_000956235.1 Wasmannia auropunctata
TACAATTTTTGATCGTATGTACGACATTATCAAACTCAATTTTAATTGTGTGCAGACCTAAACTCTTTTAGAGGATTTATCTCAAGAACAAATTAATTGATTTTAAACACAATTAATTTACGTATTTCTTATTTTTTGTTTCGTCTCGCATAAGACACGCGGTGTCAATCTGCTCCGAACGGAGGTTTGCGGTTATATCGCTATTTATATTTATACTTATATTTATATTAAGGTTAAATATTTTAATATGTTGCTACAAATTCCTTTTCATGCGCAGCAAATGCGACGGAAGTGGTTTTGAAAAGTTTGAATCACTTGACATTTTGCTGCTGCTGCGTAGGCTGCGTTCTTCTTGGCGCTTACAGCGCTTATAAGCATCATTTGTCTTTGTTTAATATTTGATAAACTACAAGGATGAAATGATTTTGTGAGCGCTGTAACCAACTGTAAGCGCCAAACGGAAC
>NW_012046624.1:0-729 GCF_000956235.1 Wasmannia auropunctata
AACTATTGTTATGACACCTTTGAGTATATAGTACATGGAGGTGGAATGCCTTTTGTTCTTCGTATGCCGCCTGCGGGTCGAAGAGAGCAGGTAAGGAGTGCGAGAGAGAAAGGTATACGAGCGATACCACGTGATACTTCGTCTTCTCTGTCTGTTGAATGATCGACGCATGCGCAGAGAGGACGAACATTACTCGTCTACCTTTCTCTCTCGCACACATCTTGGACACAGTTTTCGAGCCAACATTCCACCTCCATGTCTATATACTCAAAGGGTGGGACGGGACAACTAGCGGTCCATGATTATATAGTCAAAGCATTTAGTCGCATCTTGTTGAAGTTCAACCGAACGAACAGCAAAACCGAAAAAGCCGTGTCAATCGTGTGCAAGCCATGTATTATAAATTAATTGTGATTTTGATATAATATAACAAAATGTAACTCAAAATAATACAGCTAGAGATTTTTTATAATGTCGTTTTTTCTCTGATATTTCTGTTGCCCAAACTGTAATTGCACCAACAGCTGCCGTAATATCGCAATTTTTTTCTTTTATTTTTTTGAATAATATGTATTGCGACATTCTCTATGCCACTGACACAATTTTTGATCGTATGTACGACATTATCAAACTCAATTTTAATTGTGTGCAGACCTAAACTCTTTTAGAGGATTTATCTGAAGAACAAATTAATTGATTTTAA
The DNA here is from genome assembly GCF_000956235.1 of Wasmannia auropunctata. Taxonomy (NCBI): domain Eukaryota; kingdom Metazoa; phylum Arthropoda; class Insecta; order Hymenoptera; family Formicidae; genus Wasmannia; species Wasmannia auropunctata. Next base: position 704 of record NW_012046624.1, read on the forward strand.
ACACAATTAATTTACGTATTTCTTAT
>NW_012046625.1:0-420 GCF_000956235.1 Wasmannia auropunctata
TCTTTAAAATGAACAGAACAAATGCATGCTTTGGATGGAATAGATTTGATCAAGACCCAAGATATTGACCTATAAATTGCAAGTAGTGCCATTTTTTAGAAATCTAAAAATAAAAATACAATATTCAAAGAACTATTATAGAAAATAAATTAATATTAAAGTTCTTTAAACTTTTTGAATTAATATGAAATTAACTTAACTTATGTAACTTTCAGTTAATATGTAATTTTACATTACCTATGAAATGTAACCTTGTGAAAATTCTGTTTCTTCCAATTTTGGCTGTTTGGTCGATTTTTACATTTCGGCACATAACACTGTACCATTTTTAATAATTTGGATATTATTTTTAACTATTGTTATGACACCTTTGAGTATATAGTACATGGAGGTGGAATGCCTTTTGTTCTTCGTATGCCG
>NW_012046626.1:0-1291 GCF_000956235.1 Wasmannia auropunctata
GGTGTATACCTCTGATATAACCTGTAAAAGTGATATCTATTAAAAATAATGGAAGCAGCATTATTATTAATTGCAATGGATGAAGGATACGACATGAATAATATAATAAATTTTATCATGGACGATCTAATAGAACCATTGCCAAATTATTTAGAGGTTAGAAGACGTAATGGAAAGATATAAAGAATCAAAATTATTTTGAATATGTAATTCCGAGATACACGGATATACAATTTGCAGAAAAACAACTTATTTTTAACTTAAGCATGACTGGGGAGGTGGAGCTCCGAACGGGCACTTGTTTTTCTCGATCTGTCCGTGGGAAAGAATGCGACCTCCTCCAGGTCGCACCCTTCTCGCGCGTCGCCTTCTAGAAGGTTCCCGCTTTTCTGTTGCTTGCAAAGGCGGTTAAATTTTACCGGGCAACAACAGTAATCGGAACCCTCTAGAAGGACACGATCTCTTGCCGCCCCATGCCTTGGTTGCGTGGAACGGCTCTGCGCGAGCGCGTCAATTTGAGCAGCGCGCGGAAAGGCTGCCCGCGATTGGGCGCCATTGACGACGACTCGCGCTCGGTTGACTCGCCGCGACGGCGGGCACGATCGCTTTGCGTGGCGACAGCTATCGCAAATGTGAGCGCGGCTGCCCCTCGTTTTGGACAGTCCGCTCGCTCGCCACGAATAATGCCCGCTTCCAACACTCGTATACATGACCCAGCCCCCAGGCAGAGAGACAATCCACGGTTTTCATATACTTCTCATCAAAGAAACAATGCTAATGTATAATATATTCACTATGCTAATATTATTATTGTTTGGCTGTGGCCAGCTAGTTGATATATGAATTAAATAAATTCGTTAGGTGTTTATTTCTTACACTTCTAATAGTATATCTTCTTGTACAGTATTTATTGCAAAGGTATAACCCTATTAAAAATAATCAATATAAATCGATAAAAACAATATAATCGTATTTAATCGTAGTTATAAACCATAAAAGAATTATATCACGTATAAACAATTCATTGGGATAATGTTTTAATCATTTATCTCGTCATTTATTTATGATAAATTTCATTAAAACAATATAAAACAATAAGTTACTTTAGAAATTCTATCGATATTTCTTCGATTAAAATTGCTTTTATCAGATAATGATAAAGGCTATGTTCCTTTTGAACGCTCACGCGCTGCAAGTGCTTATAAGCTTCGCATTGCAATAGCTGTATAATTATAAGTAAAAAGAATATTATTTTATTTTTATTAAAACATATTATATCTAATCCAACATT
>NW_012046627.1:0-402 GCF_000956235.1 Wasmannia auropunctata
TTGACCAATCAAAACATCCCATTTTATTACGTAACTTGCCGTGCAATCCAAGATTTCATACCAAGAAAAATTCTTTTATCTCTAGAATGTCGAATAATCTAATTGATGCTTGCAAGAAGTTGCGCGGCAAATCATGCAATAAAATGGAATATTTTGGTCAATTAATCGTGACGCGACGGACGACGCGACGCGTGACGCGCTCAGTGGGAACGCAGCCTAAAAGCGATTAGTGATGCGTTGCAACAGTTGTGAGTGTTTTGCTGAACTCTACTTTGTGCGATACTGTGTATACCTTTGATATAACCTGTAAAAGTGATATCTATTAAAAATAATAGAAGCAGCATTATTATTAATTGCAATGGATGAAGGATACGACATGAATAATATAATAAATTTTATCAT
>NW_012046628.1:0-381 GCF_000956235.1 Wasmannia auropunctata
TACGCCATTCAATTGCTAGTCGTTTGCTAATTTTTGCATCTATTTTATTTGTTTGCATATTAATTATTTTGGGCAAAAAATCGAAAATAAAATTTGGACAAGTGTAACGAATGTAATCGCTATTTGGAACCTTTATCTCATGATTTCATGAATATTTCGGTACTAAAACGTTTGCTAGTCGTTTGCTAGATCCATATATACAAGTATTTTTCCTATTTTATCGATAAATTGTTCCAAATTTTATCAATAGCTTTTAATAATCTATAGTAACTTAATTTTGGTTATTTTTAGGCAACTTGATGTGCATGCGCTGTCCTTGTTTGCGTCAGTTACTAGATTATTAAAAGCTATTAATAAATAAAATACGGGACAATTTATCGA
>NW_012046629.1:0-347 GCF_000956235.1 Wasmannia auropunctata
GATGTTCTGACTATACAGTCCCAGACAAAAGTTACTGAAATATGAAATTGATGAAATTCTATGCTTTCATAGGTTAAAATAGGCACCATATCGTGCTCGTATCGTGTAAAGGACTTAAATAATGCCAGTTAATATGATATTTGGCACTACAAATGAATATATTTGTATATATTTTACAAGTTTTGTGATTGTCGGCAAAACTTGTAAAATATACAAATATATTCATTTATTTTCATAGTGCCAAATATTATATTAACTGGCATTATTTAACTCCTTTACACGATACAAGCACGATATGGTGCGTATCTTAACCTATAAAGATAGAATATCATCAATTTCATATTTCA
>NW_012046630.1:0-1003 GCF_000956235.1 Wasmannia auropunctata
GCCCCACCTCCGGTTAACAACGAACAGCTCATTCGTTCAAGAGATGCGTACCGCAGCTTCTGCCGGTTGCTTGCTTCGGCTAACTCGAAATCGAACGGCATGAACACAATATTTTTCAAAATTTCGCTTTTTTAAAAAATTTGCAAATAAAATTTCACTCTCTTAAATTTATTATTTGATTAAAAAGTGAGTTTTTTGGGATTCAAGCAAATAATAGACATAGAATTTTCACTCTAGATGTTCTACCGCCGAGAACAATGGAGCGCGCAGTCTATCTTATAAGTCTATGCTAAAGTAATAAAAAAATATTGACTATTCGCATAAGACGAGCAATTCTGAAAATCAAATCTTTTCACAGGTGTCACACGAAACGAGCATCGTTGTCATTGTGCGTCGTAATTTCTACAAAATGTACGTGTGTTGCGTGATGAGGTTAATCAACTTCTATACGCGCGTCATCGGGACATTGCTCTCTCGGGCGCGGTGTCTAAACGAAATTTCAATTTCTCCTAGACGGCTGGCTGGCGCGAAACAAAGCGGGTCGGGCCGCGTGTGTCAGAAGCAGACTGACACGCGGCGCCGCATTCGCAACATTGGCATCCCACCAACGGCACATCACCGAGCCGTCATTATGCATTCGGGGTACAGCTTTAAACAAAACCATGTGCCTACACGTGGCCGCAGGCGCCTTGACATGACGTGGTTAATTCCAACACGGCGATAATTAGTCGGCATTTGGAATTCATTGTACGCGCGCGTCGACTTTTTGCAGTTTCGACGGACTGCAAAATTACGGGCGGGGCGCATAATTGTGGCGTACGTGTTTCGAGAGTCCCTTGTACAATCTGTCGACGCGCTAGATTTGTATGTATTTACTGCGAATCGTTGCTGAAAAACTTCAACTTGAATACCTCGAATCGTTTTCACTGATGTTTATTCAGGCGCTGCGTCGCATCTCTTATATCAGCACCGTATTTTTGGATTAATACTTGTAGTCGTATGC
>NW_012046631.1:0-2228 GCF_000956235.1 Wasmannia auropunctata
ACATTATTTTGAAAATTAAGTTTCGATTTTTGCAATTATTTTTCACCATTAAAGGGTTGTGAAAATTTAAAAAATATAGATTTTGACTTTGGCAGGGGCTATAGCCACGCATATGCTGAAAATGTGTGCATTAGCTCGATTTGATCAATTGGTTTTCGAGACATCATGGGAATCAATTTGAGAAACGTGGTTTCGAGAAAAATACGTTTAAGTTCAAGTTTTTTGTATTGATTATATAGTGCTCTCTCTCTCTTTCTTTTGTGCTACATAAATAATAAATTAATTGAAAAAAAATTAAAATAAATAAATTTATTTATCTATTTATTTATTAATAATGTACAAAAATTATGAAAAACTAATGTAACAATGACCAAACGTATACTCATTTTTCAATTATTATTATTTAAGTTCATAATAAAAAAGTTACAAAGATTACAAATCGTAATGTTAAATCCATATCTACATCAAAAATACATATTCTTGAACATATTTATAAGGTTAACAGTGCAATTTTTTATCATGGAAACATAAACAATGGACATAACACAAATATAATGCAAACTAAAGGTACAAAATAAATATCCGTAAATAATTTAAAAGTTGAGACATGTCAATTACCTCGAAATGCTAAGAGTGCATACATATTTTTCTTAGAACAAATAAATAAATAAAAAAATTAAATCAATAAACTATTAAAATTTAGAGAAAGTATATTAAATTAAAGTAACAATTTTATAAATAATAATGTGTTTATTTTTAGAAAATTTAAATTCTATTATAATTTAACAAAAATCAGTGAGATTCCATAAAAAATTTTTTGAAAAAAAGAAAAATTATACGCCAAATACATAAAAAATGTCAGTTACATTTTTTCTAAAACTAAGAACAATTTTTTTTAATAATTTAAATATACAATTATTTAAAAATTGATTGTTTAAAAATAGTCGTGAAATTAATAAAATTATGGCCAAGATATTAAACTCATTATTTAAAAAAAGACCTCAAAAAACCTTATTTGTGAAAAACATTCAAAAATTTAAAAAATGCAAAAGTGATAAACTGGATTATAATGAAGAAAAAACTTGGCGTGCCCGAGCTGCATTATATTGCATTTCTGTATTAAACAATATGTAAATTAATATGAAAATGAACAAATAAGAGAAGATGGAGGTAGACTCACCGATGTGGAGCATGGAAGTTTATAACTGTAATGATAACTAATTTACGCTGAAGATGGCTTGATAGAAGCCGAAACGTTCGCTAAGGATTTAATGTAAGGAATATTGGAATAAACCAAGAATATATACGCACCAAGAACTGCGTGGGACTCTTAACTGCCTTTGTCATTTGTTTAATATTTGAACAAATAAGCTTTTTTGAGGTCTTTTTTTAAATAATGAGGCTAGTTTAATATCTTGGCAATATTTTTATTGATTTCACGACTATTTTTGATCAATCAATTTTTAAATAATTGTATATTTAAATTATAAAAAAATGGTTCTTAGTTTTAGAAAGAATGTAAGTGACATTTTTCATGTATATTTGGCGTATATTTTTTCTTTTTTTAAAAAGATTTTTTATGGAATTTTTAAATCTTGCACTTTTTCTGTGAAACATTTTGTTGTTAATCCATTGGAAGTATCTTGAAAATTGTGGGGACCGATTCATGTAACACCCTGTATAGTGTAATATAAAATCTTAAAATACAATTACCAAGTTAATTAAAATTTTAATAATTTATAATACAGGATAATTTTGTATTTTCTATTTTATATTTTACATTTAAAATAAAATATAAAATTTTTACTCCCGGGGGTTGTCCGAACGACGCGCACGAGCGTTAACATATGGGCGCAAGTAATGGAGACATTCTTTCTGATAGCAAGGGACAATTTCTTTATTAACTTAACACCAGAAGAACTATAAGTGAAACAAATAAAAAGCATATTGGATTACAAAAATCTGACAACGCCCCACCTCCGGTTAACAACGAACAGCTCATTCGTTCAAGAGATGCGTACCGCAGCTTCTGCCGGTTGCTTGCTTCGGCTAACTCGAAATCGAACGGCATGAACACAATATTTTTCAAAATTTCGCTTTTTTAAAAAATTTGCAAATAAAATTTCACTCTCTTAAATTTATTATTTGATTAAAAAGTGAGTTTTTTGGGATTCAAGCAAATAATAGACATAGAATTTTCACTCTAGATGTTCTACCGCCGAGAACAA
>NW_012046632.1:0-701 GCF_000956235.1 Wasmannia auropunctata
AATATTTTTAAGTTTCATAAAACAGGTTTATAAAGTGACTATTTTGACCAATGGGATCAAAGTGAAGCAAAAACTTGGCGTGCCCGAATTGCATTAATAATTTAATTGATAAGATGTATATAAAAAACGGGCACGCCAAGTTTTTGCTTCACTTTGATCCCATTGGTCAAAATAGTTACTTTAAGCCTGTTTTATGAAACTTAAAAATATTTGGAAAGACAATGGCATTAAACTTTTGCTGCATACTTTTGGATGGTTAAGTGGTTTATTAAAATATCATTTTTGTTTCTATGTCTAATTAAATATTTGGCAATTTGTATGATCTCATATTTGTTTTTGGACAATTTTTATTTGTTAAAATAATATTTCGATTTAGGAAAGAAGTACGATACTGTTTTATATACTTGGCGTAATCTTTTTCTTCTTTTTAAAAGAGTTTTGGTAGAATAGAATTTTTTTAAATTTAGATCTTTTAAGGTCGAGTTCAAATGATAGGTATCCTGCTTCCATGTGCGTAGAATGATTTTTAATAATGAGTAAGATGAATAGTCTATAAGTTAAATTTCCATACTTTTCAAGGAAACATTTTTCATATTTTTTATATAATGGAATAAAATGGTTTAGACAATTGTAATAATTTGTTTACATCTTGTATTAGAAAATTATTAGAAGGTATAAGAAAGTTTAGTACAAGAAAGTTT
>NW_012046633.1:0-333 GCF_000956235.1 Wasmannia auropunctata
TAGAGATAGACCTAATAAATATAATATCAAATTAAACGGCTCTGACTAAACTTTATTGTAAGCACAGTGATCATTTAAAAATATTATCTATGTTAGAGAGCGAAAAGACATGATTAATTTTTGCACGGTAAGGTGACAGTTTTAATATGATAAAAGTTGTAGCATTCTTTTTAACGAATACAACGATGTATGATATAACAAAATTATTTTACGAATTATAAGAGTTATTTTGGTTTAAAATTTTGCGGGCAGCTACTACCTTTTCAATTTCGGCCCTGCGATGTGGCCAACTTCTGATTTTCGCGTTGACAATTGACGTGTAATGTTTTTATA
>NW_012046634.1:0-414 GCF_000956235.1 Wasmannia auropunctata
AGTCACCGCGTGTTTGTATCGTGTAATTGTACGTCGCGAGAGCGTTCGTTTTGCCGTCATGTGTGTGTCGAATCTGTTAGAGTCTCCGTGTATCGTGAATTATATTCGGTGTCGAGAGCGTTAACTTTCTTGTGTCGCGATAAACGGGCTTCACCGCAGATCTCGGGCCAGGTGCCCGAGCACGCCGCGAACGCGTGAACCGCGTGCGCCCGCGCGCCGACCGCCGTCATCGCGCCCGCAGTATATCGGACGCCCGGATTGTCTCGGGCAAATACTTGGACTTGTAATTTCCGACGAGGAGACGGAATCGAACGATAGTCGCTCACTGTAAAACGCCCACGCGACGCGATTGCAGCCCTTCGGCCTCGTGCACAAGGGGACTATTTGAATGCCGCGGAATAACTCCGCCAGGCG
>NW_012046635.1:0-1594 GCF_000956235.1 Wasmannia auropunctata
AGTAGACTCTTGCGTTTTTATATCTATTGTCACCCTATTTATTATTCATCTTATAATATTATTCATCTATTAATATTCTTTTGTAATATTGCAGTTCAAAGTATTTCCGTTTAAATAGAAATAGAAATAAAGAGGGAAAAGGAAGAAGTGAAGGGAGACAGACATAGAATTAAAATTTATAATACAAAGTATTAGTGGATTTTTTAATAATACATTTTGGTGATTTTAGACATAGCTGAAAGAGGAGTAAAATGACGAATTGTTAATTTTTTTAAACTATAATAACAGATAATGAGCCAATATTGAACTTATTAAAGGCTTTAAATAAGAATAAATAATGTCTTATAATTTGATTTCAATCTGTTTACAAAAGTGGATAATATATTAAGAAATGTATTTTAAATGGACTTGAATATAATTTTTAGTGCTTAGTGTTATACGGAACATTTATTATATACTGCAGAATGTCCCAAAATTCGCGAATCAAAATATCATATCAAGAAAGTCATCAAAATATTAAGTAAAAAAGTTATTTGTAAATTTTTATTTTAAGCAATAGTTTTTGAGATACATATAGGAAAGATACATATAACTTAAATTTAGCCAATTATAAATTACGATTAAACGGAAACATGTTTGTGAGCGCATCGATCATAGTCTTAGTAGTCGCGCACTTCACGCGCGTACTAATCTGTAATTGACTACATTTAAATTCTTATATCTCAAAAATTGCTTAAAATAAAAACTTACAAATAACTTTTGTACTTAATTTTTCAAATGCTTTCTTGCTATAATATCTTTGATTCGCAAATTTTGGGACACCCTGTATAATGCATTATAAAATATTTAAAATTTAAACGTCTTTCTATATAATACTTAATTTTATGTGATTTTTAGATTTAGATTAGCAATTTTATTGATCCCTTTCAGGTTACCATATCTTCCGCTTCTTTTACAATAATTCCGCCACATACACTTTCTTAAAATTATCTCACAATTACCTTATAACTAATTTATACCTATTCGCATATCTTCTTCTATACCCCCTCTATCCTAGTTTCCCTACCTATGTACACACACATACACACGCGCCGCACGCTTTCTACCCATCCTATCCTTTACCCTATCCCATGGGCTTCCGTTTCCCTCATCCTTTCATCTTTCTCTGTCTCTCTCTCTCTCACACTTTCTCTCTCTCACTCTCACTCCTACTCTCATTCTCTTCTTTCTCTCTCCCTCCTTCCCTTCCCCCATCATCTTCCTCCCCTTTTCCTTCCTCTATCCTCCCTCCTCCCCCTTCTTTATCTCTCTCTCCCTCATTACTTCCTTCAGCCATTCCTCTCCCTCCCTCTTTTCACCTAAAATTTTTTCCATCACTTCCTGCCATGTTTTTCTCTTCCCCCTCCATTCCACATTTCCTACATTTTCTTTTTTCCTCTCTCTCCCAATATAATCCCTCTTTTACTTCATTTCCTAACCTACATCTGATCAATCTTTTCCATCTTTCTTCCTTCCATCCTTTCTTTAAATACTCTGGTATCCCTTCCTTTTTAATCACCTTGTGCCATCTATTGTACCTCGACTCCCTTATTTT
>NW_012046636.1:0-305 GCF_000956235.1 Wasmannia auropunctata
TTGAAAAGCATTTAAAATACCTATTTACCCATTTACTTTTAAAATGGATTCGAAAAACCTATTTTACATTTTGCATTTTAAATATAATTCGAAAAGTATTTTACACCAGCCCTGTTAATAAAGATTATCAAATAATTAAGACGAAAAACGTCAATATGGTTAAAGTGGATTTCAGTGCTTAATATTTTCAAATGTGAATCTTACAATCTTCAGTTCAAGCAAACTGTGTGCCGTATAATCGTCGGTCTTAAAATACAGCTCCTAACTAAATAGTAAGTAATATCACAATTACATTTACAAAGCAA
>NW_012046637.1:0-471 GCF_000956235.1 Wasmannia auropunctata
TACATTGTCTAGAAGCAACAAAACTTTTTGGCGATATTGCTGATTCTTTGACATCACAGAACAAGATATTGTAAAATACCTCCAGATAGTCATGAATGTTTTCGATTCGAATCCCGATAAAGTTTCGCGTGCTGAAGATTGCACTAACAATAAGGATACTACGACGGCAATCAACATAGTGCTTCCGCATGTGATACCGTTTCAATTGATGAAAATATATACATTACTTACATTTACGTTAGTGTCTTAAATAAAGTAATATAATAGTGTAGTCAAAGTAATCAAACATAGAAAAGTCGCGTAACCGAACGCATTGAAAAGTCGCGTAATGTGATGTTCCGATAATATTAAAGCGTGAATCCATGGTAACGGGTTATTAGAGAAATGAATAGTGAAAAAGGAAATCGTCGGATTGATTGTGAGTCGCGAACCGTTAAGACGTGTACGAATTTTAAAGATCGGAAGAGCACA
>NW_012046638.1:0-886 GCF_000956235.1 Wasmannia auropunctata
ATTTCTTAATAAAAATATGAAATATCATTAAGTACATATTTATATGATAATCTCGACGTACGTTGTTGAGAAGATCCGCGTGGTAATACCTTACTTATCACTTGTCATATCAACATGTCTGAGCGTGCGAAATGTCAGCTCTGTAATTCGAGAACTTTAACCGCTACTAATTTAAAAACTATTAAAGTCTCAACATTTTCGTATTAGAATTTTCATCTCTAAATTATCTCAAGAACACGTTCTTAAGAGATAATGTGACAGGACACTCTGTACATTAATTTTTTAATTCCAATAAATTGTATTATTACAAATTTAAAATAGTTCACCTTATTCTTTTCAGCTGTATATAATTTATACTAATACAATAATAAGACAAATAATTATTTTATTTTTTATTTACTATTTATATTATTTAAATGTTTGATATTTTACTGTTTTATTCATTTAATTAGTTTTGGTTTTGTTTCTCTGGGCTATTGTTCGTCTGCTTTTATTATATCATTATTATTCAATTAAAATATTAATAATAAAATAAGAAAGGCTCAATAATTGACAAAATTAATAATTAAAATCTGGGCTATGAACCAAAGCTATGTATAAACCGAGGATCAGGCAGAGTGTTAAATAACAATTAACTGAGTGCGAGTACGTTAGTGCGTGGAACCTGGAGTGTCAAAGAAGAAGCTTGTATAATAAGGGTGAGAATAAACTATTTATTCGCAACTACAATCTGTCGGCGTTCTCTCTACGTTTATCCGTCCTGCGGACACAATAGGACTAAAATGATCATCTAAGTGTTGGAACAGCAAAATTAATAAGTTGTTATTAGATTTAGGTTTTAGAAGATCAAACAATGGTTATTGTTTATATTCTAAAATACACAAGA
>NW_012046639.1:0-852 GCF_000956235.1 Wasmannia auropunctata
TGCCGCCAATGTGAAATTTGGGTTTATGGCCCTTACCAATTTGCTGACATAGAATGTCAACAGATTCTGTCAGATTTCTGGCAGTAGTTTTCCGACAATATCAGATACTACAGAGATTGTGTGAAATCTGTTGCCTTTCTGGTATCAGAAATTTATTTATAGAATACTCTGCACACAATCTGTCAATTCAGATTTAGCTGATGGGAGATAGTAAGAACCAGTTCAAATTTTAATTTAAATAAATGTTTAGTTACATATTTATTGATTATAAGTAATAATATCCTAAGAAAATTTATATAAATATATACATATACATACAGGATGTCCCGTCACTACCGCATTATCTCTTAAGAATGTGTTCTGAAGATAATTTGAAGACAAAAATCCTAATACAAAAATGTTGAGATTATAATAGTGTTTAAATTAGTAGCGATTACAGTTATTGAATCACAGAGCTGACATTCCGTGCATTCAGGCATGTCGATGTAACAAGTGTCAGTATGACAAGATGAATGAATATGGTTATGAATTTATGTTGATAGCTCGTAATATTTCATTACTAAAAATTAATATTTTATAATATGTTTCTATATTAATTACGCATACGTTATGTACAAATACATTCCATATAGAAGCACAGAAACGATTTCTTAATAAAAATATGAAATATCATTAAGTACATATTTATATGATAATCTCGACGTACGTTGTTGAGAAGATCCGCGTGGTAATACCTTACTTATCACTTGTCATATCAACATGTCTGAGCGTGCGAAATGTCAGTTCTGTAATTCGAGAACTTTAACTGCTACTAATTTCAAAATTATTAAAGTCTCAACATTTTCGTATTAG
>NW_012046640.1:0-2177 GCF_000956235.1 Wasmannia auropunctata
GCAACTCACACGCAAATTAGATATATAATAATTTATAATTTATACGATGCACTAGCTTTCCGTCATACGCAACAATCAACCGATCTCCTTAGCTGTGCATACGCGACTGGAACGTATTAAAACCTGATCGTTGATTGATCTATTCTCTTTATGATTTACACGGAATAACGGCTCGGTAGCTATTCACCTGTTACAGATATACCTAATGTCCGATATTAGATGCCGTCCGACGTACGTTAGGGGAACTCCCCCTAATTATTAATTATTTTCTGACTGATTTACTGTTAGCTGTTAATAATTGGATAAAATAATTTTGAGCATTTTATTTATAATAAAGCTTTGTATTCGTGAGAAACAAGAAATATATAAAGAGACACTAAAAATGTATTCAATCATAAACAAAAAAAAAAGATCAAATATAGAAAGAAATAATTGTGTCACTGTCGCAAACAAGGCAGAGCAAAATGAATAAAATTATTTTAATATATTGACGCACTGTTGGCGTATACCTACGGGGTATTCAAAAATGTGCAGACAGCTTCTTAATATTTCGGAAACTAAGCGTTTTTGAAAAAAATGTTTTAGAATCTTACAGATTCGAAAACAAACTTGCATCGAATCCACTGTGATTCGATTCGATTCGATTCGAATTCAAACTATTCGCACACCATTAAAAACCACCATTTCATTTTCATTCCAATTTACTCAAAATCCTAACGTACGAATTCTTCAAATGGCATCATGTTCAGCGCAAAAAAATCTTCGGGAAACGTATGGTCGCACTTTGGAGAGAATTTTGCTACATAGCACAGTGTTATTAAACAGTTTAAAATTATTTCTTTAAAATAAAATAAAATAAAAATAGAAACTCCATTTTTCAATACGCAGATTCTGCTTGGTTTCTATCATCAATCTGATGTCAGAGTCTGACAGTACGATCTACTCGATTTCTATTGCCAATCTGCTGTCAAATTGTGCAAGCAGGTTCTGTCGACAGAATGTAAGCATCAGAATTATACGACCTCGGATGAGTACAGGCTGCTAACATTTTTTGATCAAATCTGCTGCCAGTCTGTCATCATTCTGCTAGCATTTTACTGATTGAATATATAATGGTATATATGATAACCTCTACATACGTGTAATTTTTGCGTGGAATATAATACTTAATATTTTTGTTTTGTAACATTTCAATATCTTCTTCTGACGTTCTAGGCGAATTCTTATACCAACGGAATTGTATTTAGCGCAAGAAAATCTTTGAGAAACGTATAATCGCACTTTGGAGAAAGAAAAAAAAATGAATTTTCTAACACAGTGTGACAATGTATATAAAAAGTATAAAAGTATAAAATTCAAACAGTCATAACTTGAGAAAAAAATGTCGTATAGTCATGTACCAAAATACATATGTTTGAAAGCTCTTGAACTTTCAGATGCTGTTGGGATCATTTAGAAACCTACAGTTTCTGTTTTGCCGTAAGAAAATGTTAAAAGTGACCAAAATCGCCATTTTTGACCACTTTCATTCCAATTCACTCAAAATTCTTACGTGCTAAGCGAATTCTTCAAATGGCATCGTGTTCAGCGCGAAAAAATCTTCGGAAAACGTATGGCTGCCCTTCAGAGAGACAAAAAAGTGTTTTTTTTTTTGTAGCACAGTGTAATTAATAAAAATTATTAATATATGTATTTTACGTTGGAGCATTTAATTCCTCTTTTCGAGAATATTCTAATATAAAGATATAAAAATATTTTCATTCTTGTTTGTTCTGGTTCTCTATATATTAGCCATTTTCTAATAATACGACTATGGTCAATTAGTTTCTTTGATGCAAAAACATTCATATTTGACGTCAAAATGATTGATAACTGATCGAAAAGTGACTTTTAATAATCATTTTGACGTTATGATGACTTGTTATCTGCTTGGGTAATTATGACATATCCGAGCTTTGATATTGATTATTATATTTATAAGGAGCTTGATAAGTTTTAAATGCAAAAACGGATAACAACAAACACTATCTAGCGGCAATCTTGCAAATATTCAATGACAGCGCAACTCCCGCTAGTTTTCAACCGATAATACTGCGTTTAAAAAATGTGCTCGATTTCTGCTATAGTCAAATTGCGTTGCACAGATCTTGCTCGGTTTCTGCCGCCAATGTGAAATT
>NW_012046641.1:0-677 GCF_000956235.1 Wasmannia auropunctata
TTATCCCACATAACAGAAGCACACATTCGTCCAAATAGTTTCGAGGCCATGAATGTTAAAAGGGCGTTTCAATTATTTATTCATACTTTTGCAGCCACAATAAAAACTACTGGTCATGCACAAGAATTAAGTACAAATACGTGGGAAGTAACAGCTGAATTTGCAGAACGTATGAATAATGTTATTGATGCTTGCAATAGTTATAGTATCAAAACTACATTTGGCGGAAAACGATCATTATCCTCCAAAAATCCTGATATTATAATTTTATTAACAGATTTTATCGAATGGTGTTCAAGATGGTCCAAGTCAACAAAAGAAATAGTTCAAGTTTCTTGTTTTAAAGGTCTTGTTTTGACTGTACGTGCTATTCTTGCAACTTTTGAACAACTTTTCAATCAATTTGAAGGATTTGAACTTGCAACAGCTTTATGCAATCAAGATTCGGTGGAACATTTCTTTTCTAAATTGAGACAACGTGGAGGATTTTGTTTTAATCCAACCGCAAAAATGATTCGTCTGTCTTTTAGACATATACTTATCACAGGATTTATTCAAACAAGCGATAAAGACCAATGTACAATACCAAGAAAGCGAAATTCTTATTAATCAACCGAGTCAGCTTGTTAAGTCAATAGAAAATTCCATGGATGCAAACAATGTTATTCCAGAATATG
>NW_012046642.1:0-1054 GCF_000956235.1 Wasmannia auropunctata
TAAGAGTTTTAAAATTTCGTCTACGTAATGCACCTAAAAAACCAAAAGGACGTAAGCAAAAGAAACAAGAATTACAAAAATTGATACATAAACAAAATCTACATCCTGTCGCAGAAACAATGATAAATTTACAGCTGCATACATCAAAAACGCAATACACGGAAGAAGAAAAAAATCTTACAAGGCAGCTATATTATTATTCTGCTTCTGCATTTTGTCGTTTAAAAAAGGCAGGTTGTAATTTCCCCGCAGAGCGAACTAGTAGAAGATGGCTCGAAGAATATGATATGAGACCTGGATTTTGCAATTTTGTATTTGAAAAATTAAAAGAAAAAATATCTCAATTACCAAAAGAGGAAAGAGTATGTACCTTAAAATGGGACGAAATGTCCATAAAAAGTTATGAAGAATTTTCGCTTAAACAGAATGAAATAGAAGGTCTTGTTGATATTGGATCTTTAGGAAGAAAATTTGAAAGAACTAAATGTGTATTTGTATTTTGTCTTGACAGTCTAAATATGCGACGTCGGTGGCATCAACCTTTGGCATATTTTCTTCCAGGAAAATGTATGAAGGCAGAAGAAATTATATTATTATTAAAAGAATGTCTAGACGAATTAAACGAAATAGGTGCTGATGTACAACTTGTAACATGTGATCAAAGCACATGTAATCAAAGTGCTTATGCTCAACTTGGAATTGATTCAGAAAATTCATTTTTTTTACATAATGGAAAAAAATACTATGCTTCTTTTGATTTTCCACATCTAGTGAAAAGATTGGCAAGTTTCTTCAGGAAACATACAAATCTTTATTGGATGGAAAATTAATCGCATCATATACAGATTTTGAAACGACATGGTCTGTCGACAGTGCGACAAAAGGTGGTTCTAATTTGTTATCCCACATAACAGAAGCACACATTCGTCCAAATAGTTTCGAGGCCATGAATGTTAAAAGGGCGTTTCAATTATTTAGTCATACTTTTGCAGCCGCAATAAAAACTGCTGGTCATGCAAAAGAATTAAGTACAAATACGTGGGAAGTAACAGCT
>NW_012046643.1:0-799 GCF_000956235.1 Wasmannia auropunctata
CGACGCGCGGGATTATGCGAAGACCATTTTACTCCATCGTCTTTTGCAAATATTATAACAAAACGATTAAAACGTGATGCATTGCCAATTCCATACGATAGTATCGTACACGAAGATTTACAAAGATTAACTTGCGAAAGAATGGAAACAGAACAAACACCTCAGATAGAAACAGAACAAATATCTGAGATAGAAATAGAACAACTACCTGAAATAGAAACAGAACAAACACTTCAGATTAAAGAAGTTCAGATAGAAACAGAACAAATCTCTCAAATTAAAGACATTTCAAATATTAATAGAATAACAGAAATTGAATCGATAGAGGAAATGTCTGTATCTACAACGTTATGTTCACCTGTAATAGATGAGCCAATATTTCAACGGCCTGTATCGCGAACTTACCAACCATCACATTTATATTTTGATGATTCGAGAGAAGAAGATGTTATGGAATGGATGCATCTTGAGCCATCTAATCCTTGTGACGAAATTCTCACTTTTACTCCATCTAGTAATATTAATAAATCAACTGAAGAAAATAATACAACAATACAACATTTAAAGAAAGTTAATAAAGAAAAAAATACAATAATAAAGAAGTTAAAGAAACAAGTTAATTCTTTATCAACTGAAGTTATTCGATTACGGCAATTCGTAAGAGTTTTAAAATTTCGTCTACGTAATGCACCTAAAAAACCAAAAGGATGTAAGCAAAAGAAACAAGAATTACAAAAATTGATACATAAACAAAATCTACATCCTGTCGCAGAAGCAATGATAAATTTACAGCTGCATA
>NW_012046644.1:0-963 GCF_000956235.1 Wasmannia auropunctata
TCTTTGTTAAATTACTGGTGATAATTATAATTGTTTAGTTTGTGTTTATTTATTTATCTATTTGAATAAAATGTTACGAAAGACGACGAGAATTAAGCCGTAATTATTAAGTATTATATGTTTGTACATCTATCTAAGCCGCTGCCATCTCTAGATCGCTCAAGTACTAGAGGTGCAGTCGGTAATTTACCGCCTATGGTAAACGGCTTGAAAATGTGGTGTCCATCCATTAAAATTCACCCTGTATTGTATTTTTAAAATTTTATGTTAAAAACATTTTTACATTCTAGTTTTTTACAATGTCTTTTTTTTCGAAAGAATTAATGAGCTATTTAATTTTTTTTGTAAAAGTTTACTGTAAACAGTGTAAACAGATGTCTGGATTAAAAAAGAATAATAGTAAAATATTACGCTCACAAATTATAATAAAAAAAATAAAATTTTTTAAAATATAAATATATATAAATTTGTGTGAAACTTCAAACGCTTAGTGTAAAGGGGTCCATTCATGATCAATCATTTTGCGTAAAAATGCAATATTAAACAAAATGATTGATCGTGAATGGAGCTTTTCATAAAGAATTAAAATTATTTTATTTTTATAATAAATAATATTATTTAGAAAACTTTTTAAATTTTTCTTCTGTAGGAAATGCTAAATTAAAAAATTGGTCAGCCAGCTCTCTTCGACGCGCGGGATTATGCAAAGACCATTTTACTCCATCGCCTTTTGCAAATATTACAACAAAACGATTAAAACGTGATGCATTGCCAATTCCATACGATAGTATCTTACACGAAGATTTACAAAGATTAACTTGCGAAAGAATGGAAACAGAACAAACACCTCAGATAGAAACAGAACAAATATCTGAGATAGAAACAGAACAAGTACCTGAAATAGAAACAGAACAAACACCTCAGATTAAAGAAGTTCAGATAGAAATAGAACAAATCTCTCAA
>NW_012046645.1:0-645 GCF_000956235.1 Wasmannia auropunctata
TCTTACACATATTTATTTATAAGATTTTATAATAATGTACATTTAAATAATTTTTTTTTATTAATAGTTCTACGTTGCATATTTTTCCTATAGGCCGAATACCGCATATAAATCCCGCACCAATAATCGAAATGGTTACTGATGATCCAACTACCAGTACAAGAGCTGTCGCGCGGTATCACGGAGTTTGCCAACAAACAGTATGTAGGGCTTTAAAATCGGCTAACTTCCATCCTTTCAAAGTAACTCTAACTCAAGAACTGCGTCATGATGATGAAGCTCGCAGATTGAGGTATTGTCGGTGGTTCCTTAATGCGAGCGAGGAAAATTATTATTTTTCGAAATACATTTTGTTTTCGGACGAATGTATTTTTCATAATAATGGCAATGTCAACCGCCATAATATGCATTATTGGGCAACCGAAAATCCTCATTGGATGCAGCAAGCGCATTCACAAGTCAGGTGGTCGGTGAATGTTTGGATGGGTATTCTTGGAGACCACATCATTGGGCCTCATTTTATTGATGGAAAGGTCGATGGTAACGGATACCGAAATTTTCTTGAAAACGAACTTGTTCTTCTCTTAGAGAAGGTGCCGCTGGAATTACGTGTTAACATGTGGTTCCAGCAGGATGGCCATCCTG
>NW_012046646.1:0-448 GCF_000956235.1 Wasmannia auropunctata
TGTTTTACTGTTTTTATCAATTGTTTCTGTAGCTGTCACTAGCAAATTGTTCACTCGGTTTCTCGCTTCGATCCCGTGTGTTTCGTAGTGACAGAGCGTATTTATAATAAAAATGGCTCATTTTACAAATAGTGAGTTGTACGACATGTTCGTACTTTATATTGAGTGCGGGCGACAAGCACAGGAAACTGCGCGAATATACGCTCACAGATACCCAGAGCGAAGACAGCCGCATTATAAACTCTTTGCGAGGCTGGATTCGCGGCTACAAGAACATGGACAATTCAGACCTATTAAACCTGCAGGTACACATATTTATTTATAAGATTTTATAATAATGTACATTTAAATAATTTTTTTTTATCAATAGTTCTACGTTGCATATTTTTCCTATAGGCCGAATACCGCATATAAATCCCGCACCAATAATCGAAATGGTTACTGATGA
>NW_012046647.1:0-391 GCF_000956235.1 Wasmannia auropunctata
GGAAGCACGAAAGAAACTTTAATTTCTCCCGCGAAATAAAAAAATTATGCGCGAGGCTTTTGTCGATCTTCAATTATTTCACTGTTTTACTGTTTTTATCAATTGTTTCTGTAGCTGTCACTAGCAAATCGTTCACTCGGTTTCTCGCTTCGATCCCGTGTGTTTCGTAGTGACAGAGCGTATTTATGATAAAAATGGCTGATCATTTTACAAATAGTGAATTGTACGACATGTTCGTACTTTATATTGAGTGCGGGCGACAAGCACAGGAAACTGCGCGAATATACGCTCACAGATACCCAGAGCGAAGACAGCCGCATTATAAACTCTTTGCGAGGCTGGATTCGCGGCTACAAGAACATGGACAATTCAGACCTATTAAACCTGCAGG
>NW_012046648.1:0-568 GCF_000956235.1 Wasmannia auropunctata
TAATAAACGCTTTCTTAATATTAAAAATTAATAATTAAAAAATTTGGTGGACTTCCACACCACCTTCGAGGTACCACCAACGGCGCGTTAGGTTTTTTGGACCTTCGCCTGTAGCCATATTATACCATTTTTTGACCTATTTTTTAGTATGTAGGGGACAACAGATATATTGAAATCATATTGAGTAAGAGCACTCGCAGATGAGAAATTTCATCAACGAATGACCGTGCTCAATACGTCATCAATATGTCTATCAAATTTATATGTGTACCTGCAGGTTTAATAGGTCTGAATTGTCCATATTTTTGTAGCCGCGAATCCAGCCTCGCAAAGAGAAATTCTTTCGTGCTTTAAAATGCCCAGACCAGATCTGGGAAGCACGAAAGAAACTTTAATTTCTCCCGCGAAAATAAAAAAATTATGCGCGAGGCTTTTGTCGATCTTCAATTATTTCACTGTTTTACTGTTTTTATCAATTGTTTCTGTAGCTGTCACTAGCAAATCGTTCACTCGGTTTCTCGTTTCGATCCCGTGTGTTTCGTAGTGACAGAGCGTATTTATGATAAAA
>NW_012046649.1:0-513 GCF_000956235.1 Wasmannia auropunctata
ATAATGGATGGACACCACATTTTCAAGCCGTTTACCATAGGCGGTAAATTACCGACTGCACCTCTAGTGCTCGAGCGATCTAGAGATGGCAGCGGCTTAGATAGATGTATGTATGTACAAACGTATAATACGGCTTAATTCTCGTCGTCTTTCGTTACATTTTATTCAAACAAATAAATAAATAAATACAAACTAAACAATTATAATTATCACCAGTAATTTAACAAAGAAAGCGTATAATTCTTATTGTCAACCGAAACTGACAAATTATAATAAGTTCGTATGATTGCGTGTCCGCTAGTTTTGCGTAATTCAACGCAATTGTGAACTAAAGTAAAGAAGGAAATTATAATACGACTGTGCCCGCTAGTTTTGCGGAATTCAGCACAGTCGCAAACTACGGCAGAGAGGTGGTATAACACGCGTTATTTGAAAATTAAGAAACGTATTGCGAAAAATATCACCTCAGCCAGGATTATGATTGAGCCACTGAGTCATATGAACTTATTATAA
>NW_012046650.1:0-397 GCF_000956235.1 Wasmannia auropunctata
GTCTTATGACCCGTTTTCTGATGTCCTTGACACGTCTTAGAGACGTCTCAAAAACATCTGTCGGAAAATAAGACGTCTATAAGACGTCTCAGTTATATCAGAAAACGGGTCATAAGACATTTAAAAGACGTCTAATAGACGTCTTTCTGATAATTTTAAGACGTCCAAAAAGACGTCTTAAAAATTTTAGGACGTCTTTTAGACGTCTTTTAAATGTCTTATGACTCGTTTTCTGATATAACTGAGACGTCTTATAGACGTCTTATTTTTCGACAGATGTTTTTGAGACGTCTCTAAGACGTGTCAAGGACATCAGAAAACGGGACATAAGACGTTTTAATGACATAAAACGGGCATAAGATATCTTAAAGACAACTATAAGACATCTGTAAGACGT
>NW_012046651.1:0-1759 GCF_000956235.1 Wasmannia auropunctata
ACTTATAAAAGCAGCACTATCGCTTCCGAGTCTGCATGAACACTCAAGCATGAATTGACATGATCGAAGAACTTATTTTAAAGTTCGTTCGGTTTTAACCCAACGTCATACATAATCGAAGAATTGTTGATCAATCTCTAACTGTAGGGCTCATTCGAAAAATCTTTGTCTATTTTGAAAATCGTTACCACCAAAGGATTGATGTAAGCATATGTGATAAGGATGAAATTTGTGGCGTTTAAAAATTTTCCAAACACTTTTAACAGAAATATCACATTGAGAAGCGATTTGTCAACATTTTTCTCCTAAACCTCGCGATTTCCAAATATTTGATTGTCAAATATAAAACGGGACACCCTGTATATACATTTGACTCATGTTTATACCTATTCTACATAGAGTTCAAAAATTTTAAAAATATCTTTGAAATAACTGTTTAATATACCCAGAATGATAGTATTTCACGAAGTTACAAATACATATATATATATACATACATATATATATATATATATAATTGTATAAAAAAAATGTTCACAAAGGGAAAAAAATATACATATAATTTAAGACCCGACAACAGTTACGTAAAACTCATTGCCAGGTCATACACTGAACTTTACTGAACTCTTGTAATCTGAAAACAAAAGTATGTTATCGAAAAAAATAAATTATTTTTTAATTTTTATCACGATTATAAAGAAATACAAGTATAAAGATTATGGATATTGAAGACCTTTATTTGCGAAATGTGCAACTCCTGCTTTATTGGAAAATTCATTTTTCTTGACTGTAAAAATCCATTAAAAATTTAATGGTTAGTTAATAATTATTTTACTTGCGTAAAAATAAACTTATTATCTCACTTATACTTACATTTCTACTTCTATGTCTTGCAAGTTTTGTTTTAAATATAATAAGGATTTATTGATCTGTTTCAAAGAATCGTGTGCAAATTGAAATCTTTCACCACGTTCCATATTTATAATCCATATTTATAATCTATAAGCCAAAAAATTCGAATATGTAATGTACATTGTTAAATCTATTGTGTCAAATCTTATTTAAGTTGCCACTGCTCTTACTTAATAAATAGTTATTTTTAATTAAAACAATATAGTTACTTACTACAATATAATTACCAGTTACTAGCCGTAACTGGTTCAGCAGCTCTCTTATATTTGCTCCTTGACTGTTTCTTCTTTACGTGAAAGCGTAGGCCCTCGGCGCCATCAAGCAACGGAGCACGAAGCTGTCAAGCGCGAGTCAGCCATGCTTCCGCCACATTCAGATACTCTGCAGAAATCCAATAAAATAAAAATAATGTCACTATTTCTATACTTACGGTTTGTTTTCCTCTTGTTGCGCCAATGGTCTCATTCGACACATAACTTGGATTTTTGCGGTAATGTTATATAGATGTTCTTTTAGTCTTTTGTTTTTAGCTCGTTAAAAGATAGCTTGTTAAAAACGTCCGCTTGCGTTGCACTTGATGGAAAAACTTTATCAAAAGTAAATGATTGGGCTATTTTTGCAGGGGACTTCTCACTTTAATTCATTTTGTTTCTTCCCAATTTTTCTATTTCAATGAATGGCTGCCGAGGTTTATAACCTGCTACCAGTATTCTGCCGTGAAGGCAGCATAGAACTTACAGTACATGGAAGAGGAATGAGAAACCGAATAGTGTCAAATGGAAGTGAGAAAGAGAATCTATACTCCTCTCTCTCACTCAGTTGATTTTTGAAAATGCGCAAGCGCGTC
>NW_012046652.1:0-469 GCF_000956235.1 Wasmannia auropunctata
CTATACAGCGCCAATGAGCAGCTGATGTGTGAGTATATTTTTTACCCGTTCTTGAAGTAATCTGCAAAAAAAATATATATTTATTTAATGTACAATATATTTATGTAATTTGAATAAAATTTTTTTATTTAAAATTCTATACTGGTACAACAAAAATAATAATTAAAAAAATAATTTTTGTATTGTTACTTTTACAATAAATTAAGTTTGAAGAAAAAATTGCTTATTAATTATATATACTTATATATACAGGTATACATATATACATATATACAGTATATATAATTATACATATACACAGAATGTCCCATCTAACGTGATCATCACTTTTATTTTTACAGAGTTAGATTAGACAAAACTTGTTTAATCTATAAAGAGATACATAATAAAATTTTTTCAAGTTAACATGAAAATCATCAATATATCAATATTGATATATATCAATATTAGCGGCTGAAATTCGCGCGCT
>NW_012046653.1:0-760 GCF_000956235.1 Wasmannia auropunctata
TATATTTTTTTAATTACTGATAAACACTGATCTTTTATTTTATACATAATAGGCGTGTTCGAATAGCACGCTGTCAGTTCTATCGCGTCTTCTATCTTTAACATTGATTAGACATTCTATCTTTAGCATTATACATTAAAACAATAAGAATAACGCAATCAGGGATGGATTTACTATAGGGGCTTAATAGGCTATAGCCCAGGGCGGCAAAATATGGAGACATGACGCGCCGCGGCGCGTCGTGCCGATTCTGCCGCCTGTCGCGGCGCGTGACGCGTCATGTCGCAGGACCGCGTTTCAGCGGCGGCGTACGGCTGAGGTTCAGCCGTACGCCGCGGTGTGTCGTGCCCACCGAAACCCTATCTCGTAAGAGAAATTAGACCTCAATTATTACATATATGAGGCCGAGCCTGGCAACTGGTAACGATACTTACGAATCTTATGATACGTTAATCAGCGTGCGACAATATTATATCCATTTCATATTTTAAAATCATATAAATTTTTTGTATTAGTATATATATATATATACATAAATTTTACTTATTAATCGCAGTTTTTACGTTTTTTTTCCTTTTACTTTCTTCTTTTTTATAATTTGCATTAGAGTCATTAGACTGCTATCGCAGCTTTCAATTTTTTTAAAAATATTATATAAGAAACCTGAGTGACGGACGAATGCGGTTAAGTGGAAGTCAGTACAAGAAACGAAGGTTGGATAAGGCTGAGAGAGAACGTAGTGTCGTCGAAAAAACTCTTA
>NW_012046654.1:0-430 GCF_000956235.1 Wasmannia auropunctata
ACGCACGCACGCACGCACGCACGCACGCACGCACGCACGCACGCACGCACGCACGCACGCACGCACGCACGCACGCACGCACGCACGCACGCACGCACGCACGCACGCACGCACGCACACACACACACACACACACACA
Organism: Wasmannia auropunctata; assembly: GCF_000956235.1. Taxonomy (NCBI): domain Eukaryota; kingdom Metazoa; phylum Arthropoda; class Insecta; order Hymenoptera; family Formicidae; genus Wasmannia; species Wasmannia auropunctata. The sequence continues at coordinate 140 of NW_012046654.1, forward strand.
TTGTTTTCACTTATTTAGTTTATATTGAGAATGAAATTTGGGATTTTAGAAGAAGGAAACAATACACACACACACTGAAATCTTTGAAATAAAATTGTTATATTTCAAATAAAAGATATATTTAAAAATAAAATTACCAAAATATATACTTTTTTAATTACTGATAAACACTGATCTTTTATTTTATACATAATAGGCGTGTTCGAATAGTACGCTGTCAGTTCTATCACGTCTTCTATCTTTAACATTGATTAGACATTCTATCTTTAGCATTATACATTAAAACAATAA
>NW_012046655.1:0-326 GCF_000956235.1 Wasmannia auropunctata
GCCAGCCCGCTCAGAGATGTGTATAAGAGACAGCCACGAACCCGGACACCGGGACGACGTTTCTTACATATATTTTCCCCCATTTTGACATAAAACTTGAAATATCTCTCTTAATATTCAACTTAGAAAAAAAATAAAAACACTTTTATTATATAATATGACCCCAAGCAATCGACTAATTGTAAGCCTATTAAAAATTTCATCCACTTGGCCGTTTTTTAGATATGACCATCGTGCTTCCGCTCAACTCGATGGTTGGAGTAAAGAGACACAGCTCGGTCTCACGACCCGTATGCACGCGCACGCATACTTGGCGTGAGACACTA
>NW_012046656.1:0-475 GCF_000956235.1 Wasmannia auropunctata
AAGGTAGAAGATTATAGGGGGGTAACACTGACATCGTCATTGTATAAGATATATGCAATGATCATGGCGAATAGATTGGAAAGAAAAGTGGAAGAGGAAAGTATGGTTCCACCGAATCAAACGGGGTTTAGGAAGGGGATGGGGACTATAGATAATGTGTACGTACTAAACTATCTTGCGAATAGACAAATTAATAGAGAGAGAGGGAAGTTGGTAGCGTTCTTCATAGATTTGAAAGCCGCGTTTGATTCGGTGGACAGGGGGGTGTTGGAGAGGGCACTGAGGGAGAGGGGAGTAGGTGAGGGGCTGAGAAGGAGGTGCATGGACTTGTTGAGGGAAACGAAGAGCAGGATGAGGATTGGGGAGGAGATTAGTGAGGTGTTTTGGACAGGGAGGGGGGTGAGACAGGGGTGCCCATTAAGCCCTGGGTTGTTCAACTTGGTGACGGCTGATTTAGAGGAATATATGAAGAGGG
>NW_012046657.1:0-394 GCF_000956235.1 Wasmannia auropunctata
AGTGGCGAATTGATTGTAAAGTATGTCAGTACGAATGAGCAGTGTGCCGATTTCTTGACAAAAGCACTCAGTGCAGATAGATTGAATACACTGTTGAGAACAATTGGAATGCGTGAGTGGTTACAAGATATCAATATTATTAAAAGGAAATAAGACACTTGAATAGTAGGAGTATTAGATTCTGCTTGTCTATTTCTTTATTTCATGTTTTGTAAAGTATATATATTCCTTAAGGCTGTAAAAGCATAATGTTATGTACGCGCCCTAATGTTGCGATGCGAGCGCGGCCCTAAGCGAGGATTTCCGTTACTGTACCTTTTTTTGTTTTACTCACTGCCCTACGCTCTGCGCTGCCGCACTCTTGTCTTTTTACGTTACGCGCAATTTTGGTTTA
>NW_012046658.1:0-579 GCF_000956235.1 Wasmannia auropunctata
GTGTGTGTGTGTGCGTGTGTGTGTGTGCGTGCGTGCGTGCGTGCGTGCACGCTCATAATAAACGACCACGCAACTGTTAAAAAAAACTCCCATATCTAATAAACCAATAATGATTTTAAAAATATGTAAGATTAAAACGGCTATATATTGTTTACTTTATGAACATTAAAATGTAGATATTCAATGGACAAACAAATTAAGATTAGGCCAGAACGAGCTTATTTAACGAGCTTTAAACAAGAATAACAGCGTTTTTTTATAATAACAAAATTTTAAATAGCTATAAGCATTGTATAATACATAAAATGATCAACGGTATACGGTACATATAATTCAATCTTAATATAAGTTGGATACAAAATAAAGGGAAATGTTGGGGAGAGTGAACACGTGATCGGCAGGGGGAGAGTTGCGAGTGAACACTCGCAGGCGCGCTATTGGAAGCGGAAGTACAATAGCGACAAATAAGAAAGAGTAAATAGCAACACCAGATGTCGGCCAGGGCGCACGACGCGAGAAGGTTTTTTAGCGATCAGCAGATTATTGTAAGCAGCCGCGCAAGCGAGTCATGTGCTTGAC
>NW_012046659.1:0-329 GCF_000956235.1 Wasmannia auropunctata
TCTGACTGACTTTGACCTTAATCTTGAATCTTAAAGAGTGACTATCAAGAAAATTTAGCCGTCGCTCGTTATTCGTTAAAAAGTTATTAACAAAATAAGTAACAAAAGAAATAATCTCAATGGGGGGGTTGGGGGGAGGCGAAGCCCCCTCCAGTAGGTAGTATGGGCGCAGACGGGGAGGGGGGGTGCAGTAGAAATATTTATTAACGAAGTATCAAATGAAGGGCTAGTGAGCCTTGCACGAAGTTAGTGCTAAAATTACAAATATTTAATAATAATAATTATCACCCAAACGTTTCGGCTCCGCATTGAGCCATCTTCAGTGGGTA
>NW_012046660.1:0-572 GCF_000956235.1 Wasmannia auropunctata
GACGTGTGCTCTTCCGATCTTCACAGCAATTTTAATTAAATGACGATGTTGGATAAAATGTTAGTTTTAAACTTTTAAATAAATTATAGTATAGTTTACAGTATGTGTTTAGATTTATTAATACTCTCTTTTAATGTTTTTAATCACATGTTTGTAATTTGTGTTGAAAAATTTTATATAATCAAACATATATTTCTTCTTTCTTTTAGGAAATATTTGTTAAGTCTTATATAAAAGACACATTTTCACCTGATGAAAATATAAGAAAAGAACGAGATGAATGTGAAGTCAATCAATCTGAAACTATAATTGCCTCTAAAGAAGTTGCTGATGATGAACACGTTACTGACGATTCAGATAACAATGTAAATATTATATTAAATTCATTTAATTTAAGAAATTATCCTTTGTTGTAAAGTGAAATAGATAAACATTCTGAATAAGTGTTTATATATTTGAAATAAAAAAACTGTTGTACTGTATTAGATTAAAAAATATAATATTTTGCTGATGCTAAAATAGATATACGCATGCCACCAAATTTATTTATTTTTTAAAATCATTTGTGTTTA
>NW_012046661.1:0-498 GCF_000956235.1 Wasmannia auropunctata
GTCCTGACAAAGAGGGAAACAAAGATTTAGAAAGCGATTAATTTAATAAACCGGACCATGAATTCTTTTTTTTAGAATGTATAGTTTGTTTTTGTATTTATGGTGTTTACTGCGTGTTTGAATTGTTTTCAGTTATAATGCACGGCGGATGAAGTCTCCCTGAAGTGGTTGGCGTGAACTGGAACGGACAGAGAATGGATTTATGGAGGCAACTGCCTGGAGCAAGGGAAAAAGACGAGGGAGCAGCAGTAAAATGCCGCCGTGCGGAGTTTCTTTTTTTAAGAAGACTGTCTCGCTCACGGTTTTTGATGGTGGTTTTTCCGTGAGACTAAGGGCAAATGCCGAGACAGGGACATGGGAGTGCTTAGCGCACGTTGGGTACCACAGAGTAATTTCCCCCCCTTGTCCGAAGATTCAAGACTGAAGAGTCGAGACGCAAGATCAAGACACAGGAGGGCAGAAAAATCGGCTTCCAGGAAGGAGAGGATGCCTGAGGTC
>NW_012046662.1:0-333 GCF_000956235.1 Wasmannia auropunctata
TTTTAAAGAGAAAGGAGAGAATCAAAATTTTGAAAAAGATAATCAACAGAAAGAGAGGAAATTGAATAAAAATTTTGTTGGGAATAAGAATAAAGAAAAAGAATGCTGGGAATGTGGCGAGAAGGGTCACTTCCGTTCCGAATGTCCTGGCAAAGAGGGAAACAAAGATTTAGAAAGCGATTAATTTAATAAACCGGACCATGAATTCTTTTTTTTAGAATGTATAGTTTGTTTTTGTATTTATGGTGTTTACTGCGTGTTTGATTTACTTTCAGTTATAATGCACGGCGGATGAAGTCTCCCTGAAGTGGTTGGCGTGAACTGGAACGGACA
>NW_012046663.1:0-794 GCF_000956235.1 Wasmannia auropunctata
AAATTTACGATGTTACAAAACAGCAAATACACGAAAGAGGTTAGGTTATGTTAGGAGAGTAGTCCATCATGATAAAAAAAATGTTTACTCTAATTACGTTAACTAACATTTACAATGTATATACGTATTCACACTATATCATCACTACGCACTAGTCGCACAGATCGAACAATACTTGGTTATGGACTGATGTCGATTAACAGCCGATTCTATTTCTGTTAATACGTCGCTTCGAGCGTGGAGGCATAGTAAAAGTAAAGAGGGCGCGGACGTATATATCCACTATTAATGATAAGTTGCAAATATTTTGCGCGAAATTCTTACATGAATAAGATTTATAAAAAATTCATCATTTAATTATTAGAGAAAACTTGTTAATTAATAATATTGTTACGCCCGTGTCTACGCCCGCGTCGTTCGATGTACCAGCGAGCCGGTCCAGCTGTCTAATGTTTTCTTGACGATGCGCTGTCGCCTGTCAAACAGACGACATACCAGATTTGGAGACGAGCCGTCGACTCGTACGGACGTGCTGTACTCTGTTCTATCTTTTTGCCACGTTTTCTGTTCTCAGTAATAATAAAGAGAGTGTTCCTTGTTTTCTTAATTTGGTGTTCCTTTTATTCCTCCCGCGGCCTTCCGGTGCGCGTGCGCGAACGCGAGTGCAGAAGCGCGTACGTTACGCGAGCGAGTGCGTGAATGCGACATTCACCGCCCCGGGCGTAACATTTTGGGGGCTCGTCCGGGATCAGTGCGTTATCTTCCGGGTCGGCAGTGTGTGACACCCGAGATCG
>NW_012046664.1:0-394 GCF_000956235.1 Wasmannia auropunctata
TAAAAAACAAAGACACAAAAATAAAATAATTAAATTTATTTTGTATTTAAAATTCTACTAAAAAGTTCTTACATATAAAATAAAATGTTATAATATAATAATTAAAGAAATGTATAATATCTTTATTTTAAATTCATTACTACACCGCAGATCCGAGTATGTAAAAAGTATCTAGTATTTCTATATATTAGTATTTCTAATATATAGAAATGCTTTTTATGATTTTAAAGCACTTTTAACATAAAGTAATTATATCTTCCTTGTGTAAGTCTGGATCAATGGATCTAATGTACTCGTGGAAAGATAGTTCTTCATTACTTATTCCTTCTAATAAAATCTCATCGATACCACGTTGATTTTGAAAAGTGAATGCTCGTTATCTTTGACGATATTC
>NW_012046665.1:0-1475 GCF_000956235.1 Wasmannia auropunctata
GTAGTTTCAGTAATACTTAGAAAAATATTACTGAAACTATTAAAAGATATTCAGTAATAAATTACTGTAAATTACTGTCAGTAATATTTTGGTCGGTAGTTCAGTAATACTTTTCTATAAGGAATGATTCTTCAAAAAAGTCTGCAGATAAAAGTATTAAGGTAAAGTCATAAAAAAATAAAGAGTATTGTATACTTTAATGTAGTACCTAGGGTAACTGTCCCTATTAGTGTGCTTTTTTATTTAAATAAGTCATAAAAATAAACTGGTACAAATAAATAGACAAAATATTTTTTTTATTAAGTTAAAGTATTAACGTATATAATACTAAAGATTATATTCTATTTGTTAATTAAAGATTATATTCTATTTGTTAAAGTATGATAAATATTTTTTGAATGGTGCATATCACGATTTAGAGGAATTAACTCGAATGTCTTAGCAAAAACGATAAGAAACACTTACTTAATAGAAGTGAATAAATTGATTATTAACATAATTTACATGATGTAAAATGTAAATTATGTCATAAATTGGTTTAATTTAATAAAATAATGAAGTACCTATAAGTACTTTAGAAGTGTTTTATGTTATTTATTATATGAGTCCAGTAATACCGCAAGATTTTAAAGCTTGTCCCTATTAGTGTGCTCTCCGATTTCCACTGCCAGCCGGCTCTCTTTCTCTTTAACTCGGCTAACGCATACCTAATAAAGGCACACTAACAAGGATCACACAAATACGGACAGGCACAGTAATAGGAGGCACATAAATGTAGACAAGCACATAAATTGGGGGGCCATTAATATGGCCATCGCGCCGTGGAAGGACACACTAATCGGGACAAAAACACTGTTTTTATTTTTATTAAAATATATTAAAATATTAATATTTTTTACATAAAAAAAATTTTATAAGAAAAAAAAATATTTGAAAAATCGATATTAACTTTAAACAGACAAATTGAAAGCTACAGTAGTTAGTAATTAATTCAGTAATGAACGAATTTTCTTAAAGGCACACTAATAGGGACACTTACCCTATATTTTAAAATAAAATTAAATAGAAGGAATAGGCTCCAATGAATTATGAAATCAAATATAGAAAAATAATTGCTTATGAGAGCCGACACGATGTTGGTGTGTTAAAGATGCATATTAACATTGAAAGATATTAAATTGTTCGTCAATTTAATTATAAGTTACAAGTTTCCAATTTCATGCAAAGAATGTTTCAAGATAGAGAATGTTTCCGACAAACCGTACGGCGTGCAGATCATACGTGATTGGATATTGTAACGAGAAGAATTTCACACATCAACACCCGTGTCGGCTTTCATAAGCAATTATTTCTCTATATTTGATTTAAAACAAAATATCCTGTAAAGTACTTATTTTTTGATAATTTTACTTTAACACTTTTACATGCAGAATAATTAAGAGAATATATTATGTAAAAAAATCATACAATTCTAT
>NW_012046666.1:0-411 GCF_000956235.1 Wasmannia auropunctata
TTCCGATCTAGATCGAGAATACAATGGCAGATGGATTGGGCGACGAGGGGCTATCGCGTGGCCTCCACGATCACCTGATCTGACTTTATTTGATTTTTATTTATGGGGGTATATTAAAAATGTGATTTATGAGCATGCACCTACAACTAGAGAAGGTATGATAGAGAGAATAAGAGTAGCTTGCGCAAATATACCGCGAGCTGTCTTACTCAAAACGGTCATGCACTTCGAAAATAGATTGGAATTATGTATTCAAGCCAATGGAGATAATTTTAAACAATTCCTTTGATAAAGATCTTGCCTTGACTGTTTGGATCATGTCCAGATCTTGCCTTGACCGGTTGGATCATGTCCAGATCTTGCCTTGACTGGCTGGATCATGTCCAAATCTTGCCTATACTGGCTAGATCA
>NW_012046667.1:0-1297 GCF_000956235.1 Wasmannia auropunctata
TGAAAATGAGTTACACGTTCCTGAAATAAATATACCAGAAAAGGATTCTGATAAACCTAATTCTTTACAAGTTCCTATTATAGAAATATCACCGTTACCGACACCAAGTACGTCTACAAAACGAAGGAGAGTAGCTCAAAAAGCTACAGTGCTTACAAGCAGTCCTTATAAAAATATGATAGCAGCTTCAAAAGTACAACAGTCTAAAAAAACTGACAAGAAACAAAACGTAAAACAACGTAAAATAAATAATAAAGAATCAACTCTCATTGCAGAAACAACAAAAAATGTCGTTATTTCTATTGATAAAAAAGATTGGTTTTGCTTCCTCTGCGCAAAAGCACGAATCGAAGACATGATTCAGTGCATTAAATGCAAAGTCTGGATTCACAAAACATGTGCAGGAGTATTAAAAAAAGAAAAAATTTATTTTTGTCCTAAATGTAAATCTTATTAATTTTATAATATCATTAATGATAATACTGGTTTTTTTTTGGAAAATGCTTTTAATTTTTTGTATATGTACTTAAAGTTTATAATTATTTTAATTTTATTATGAAGAAGATAATTTTATTATTAATGATAATATATTAATGATAATTTCATCATTAATGATAATGTTTTTTGGAAAATACCTAATAAAAGTTTAATTCATGATTAATCTTGTGTTTTTAATTAGTTTTATTTATAAATTCAGTAGAGTTTTTAGTATGTTGCATCACCTGATAGTGATTTTGCGCCTTCAACCTACATCATAAATTCAGTAATTTAAAAGGAGGTTAGGTACTATTTAGGAGACTCACAGGTACGATTTAAGGTGCCTTTTCATACGCAGCACGCAGCAGCAGCAAAATCCCAAACAGCACAGTACGTCCTCAGGATCATCCTGAATATGTCCCAGAACGTCCTGAGACATTTTGAGGACATTCATATATCCACGGGATGTCCTCAGGACGTCCTTAGGATACCTTTTTCAGGACACTTTTAGAACAGCCTCAGTTCAGACTTAGGACGTCCTGGGGACAGCCTCAGGACGTCCTGTGGGCAGCCTCAGTTCAGACTCAGGACGTCCTGGGGACAGGCTCAGGACGTTCTAGGGATAGCTTCAGGACGTCCTGGGGACAGCCTCAGGACGTCCTGTGGATAGCCTCAGTCCTATTTAAATATATCCTCAGGACATTCTCGGAACCTCCTAAGGACATGATGAGGTCCCAGACAGCACAGGATATCCTATGGACATCCGTTTTATGTCTATTTCTCGGGATGTCTATTGGTCGGGATATCCATGAGCCTTACA
>NW_012046668.1:0-385 GCF_000956235.1 Wasmannia auropunctata
TATGAATTTTCCGGCTGTCATTGTCAATTCTTTCTGCGATCTCATTATCAGTATGAGCAGAATTTTACTCTCCGTAGGCTTTAGTTCGTACCAAAATGAATTGTACGCCGCGCGATTTATAGACTTGCTCTAAAACAAAAAATAAGATATTACCAATAATTAAAAAATTTGCACAGCATATTTGTACGACAATTCAGTGCGACTCAATGTTCATTTCTTCGCATAAATCGACTGTTCATTTTTCATTTCCATTTCCAGTTACATCAACGCGATCCCAAAATCGGTTATCTACCATCAAAGAAATATGCAAATGAAACCAATTTTTCTCTTTCCTTTTTCTCACTTTGGAACTGAGATATTCGCCACTGAAGCAAAGTATAAAAGC
>NW_012046669.1:0-354 GCF_000956235.1 Wasmannia auropunctata
TAGATAGGACATTAGCAATCTATATATCTATGAAAATAATATCTGATAAATTAAGTTTTTAAAAAGTGCGGCGTATCCCCATATAAGTGTCCCCATGTAAGTGGCCACCCCTTTTTATCTCGTAACTAATAGAGATAGATCTAATAAATATAATATCAAATTAAACAGCTCTGACTAAACTTTATTGTAAGCACAGTGATCACTTAGAAATATTATCTATGTTAGAGAGCGGAAAAACATGATTAATTTTTGCACGGTAACGTGACAATTTTAATATGATAAAAGTTGTAGCGTTTCTTTTAACAAATACAACGATGTATGATATAACAAAATAATTTTACAAATTATAAGAGA
>NW_012046670.1:0-871 GCF_000956235.1 Wasmannia auropunctata
AACTAAGGCTTTCTATACAAAGCATCTTAGAGGAAAGGTCTCACTACCTACTCATATTCGAATCTCCTCTCTAACGATTTCCAAAAAAAGTTTCACCGTACGCTCTTGTCAGACAGACTGTAAAACAATTTTAGGTAAACAGTTTTATTACAAATACGTAAAACAATCTGTTAACAATAAAATTGTTAACAATAAAATATATCAAATATTTAATTACACAATTAACAATATACCAATAATAACTCTATAATAATATATTCAATATTTAAACTACACAATTTGTAAAAGAAAATTATAAAAGTATTATTTTCGCATTTGTAGAATTTTATTTTAGTTGATTTTATATGTATAACCCCACACGGAACAAATATATATATATATATATATATATATATATATACATAGATGTATATATAGGGTAAAGTAGCGCAATTTGGTCATAGCGTAATTTGGTCAACAACATTTTTTGAGCGCTGGAGTCGCACTAGACAGTTGTCGTTCATGTCATTAAATTGTCATTATATTAACTCACTTTTGATGAGACATAGAGCTGAGTAGACGTGTTAATTTTTGCTCGGCAGAACAAAGAGAAAAAATTTTGACAAATAATTAAAATTGACGTCATACATTTTATTCTGTGAAATGATGATTTTTCGTGATTTGATGCAGGTAATGTGTGTTATTAACCATATCATATATGATTTTTTATTCTCTTTCATGTGATTAATCGCGTTTCAGTGTGAAGTGAAACATTTTTCGCCCATTTTTTTCAACAAGCAAGGTTAGCGTAATTTGGTCAATGGATTTTTTCACACATGTTCACAGATGAAGCACTGAACGTCACATATAAACACATATAGATTCATTTTTG
>NW_012046671.1:0-580 GCF_000956235.1 Wasmannia auropunctata
TACTACATCTCCATGTCGCGATAATGTTTGAGGACAAAGCATCTAGATACTTACCACAACATATTAACGTTGTCACATCTCCATGCAGCGGTAATACTATGATAACACATATGTATAACTAGACGCGGGGTCGCGAAAGGGGGTTCCAGCGCGGACCCCGTTGCAATTTTCTTTCTCTCTCCCTCCCGCGGTATCTCCGTCCCACCCATTGCATGATTCTCGCGCGATGTAATTCGACGAAGAGAGAAGGAACGAAAAAAATTTAACACATAATACATATATTTAACAGACGATGTATACAGTGATGGGAGAAAGTTCCGTAACGGTCAAATATCTTGGAAAATAATGATTATGGAAGAAAATGTTCAATACAAAAGTTTTAGTATATCAAGTGATCCATTATATGGTTATATTGAAATGACCTTCATGTGATATCCGACCGTGCCTCCTTCACGCGGTACATCTAGATAACGCGCCGGCGATACTTAAACTTTGAAGGTTCGTAACTCAGGAAGATCTCAAGCAAAAAGGGTTTGTAACCAGTGTTTCGGAAACGTCTTGACACCAGCTTTAAGAATAT
>NW_012046672.1:0-657 GCF_000956235.1 Wasmannia auropunctata
TGCCGAACCCAGAAATAACCGACGAGGAGGCGGCGAGAGTAATAAGGGATAGTTTGCACCCTTAAATTTGCATCATTGCCGAAATAGAAAAATACGTATCTATTATTTTTGACTACTCTACAAATGTATCAAGTTTCATTAATTCGACGAGTTGACGGAAAGGTAGGATTACTTGTTAGATGAAGAACTAAAGGCAATCAGTTGTATTAAAAAATCACTGAGCGTTCGCTGAGCAGCTTATCGTGTTAAGTTTTTAAAATTAAGGATACAAAAATGTATAAATAAAATAAAGCATAAATAAAAAATATAAAGGCTATACTTCAAACTTTAACGAAAATTTTATTTTATATATTTTGAGGATTTTTAAATCTTTTTTCATAAATTTTTTTTGTCTTGCGAATTTAAGATAAAAAATTTTATTGCTTTTATTAATATTTCAATAAAAAGTATTACAAACGTAAATTTTATTTAATGTCTGACCTTGTTTTAACAATTTTAAACAGTAAAAAAAGTAAAAATAAGTAACAAATCGTTATCTTTTAAATAACGGTAACGAGTATTTCTGCAGAGAATCAGTAACAGTAATTTATTACTTTTTGACTTGGTAACGAGTAATAGTAACGAGTTACTTTTAAAAAGTAACTTTTCCAACTCTGG
>NW_012046673.1:0-498 GCF_000956235.1 Wasmannia auropunctata
TTTTGTACTTCTAACTCATTAGCATGTACTTGTTCCAGGTGATAAGATAATCATTCTAATGTCCTTATTTTTATTACCAATGTATCTTCGAGAATGATGTAAGAGGACGGACATTCCTTTTTATCATTCACCAGAATGAGATATAAAGTTAGGTGAAGTAGACGATAAATTACACGTAGATATTTAACGATAATTATCTTAATAATATCAATATTATATCGTAAATTATCGAACCATGCATTTTACTATGTTAAATTTATTACAATTTATAAGCACGATATATATCATCTTCACGCGGATGATTCATTATAACACTACACAATAACGAGAAAATAAGTGTATTTTCAAGTCTCTATACTGCGATAATTGTAACTATCGTATATTTAATTCGGCGATTTTTATTTGATTTTTAATGATTAGCACTTGCGAAGTTATCGTACTATATATCTAACATGATACATGTATAGATATAAAAAAAAGTAAAAAAAGGGTGTCAAG
>NW_012046674.1:0-696 GCF_000956235.1 Wasmannia auropunctata
TCGAAAATAACATATTTTAAACGCTGAAATAATTGGCAATACAAAAATGTAAGCTATAACTAAAACGATATAAAACTTTAATGCCGAAATAAAGATTTGATTTATATGCGATAATTTTCACTTTATCAAACTCCAAACACCAATGCATCTTCGAGAATGATGTCTGCTTGTAAATTTCATTATAAATGCTCTGCATTTCGGACATGCAATATAATTAATGCAATAGAAGGTAACCTGTTATATACTTTTTTAGAATGTCTTTCTACTAAAAGTTCACCATCATTACGTGTAGTATTGAAATAGAAATCTTCACGTCTTCGGAGAGTTTCTATAATTTTTCTTCGCTCCGCAGCTCCTGTGAGTAAATTTTTAAATTTTTGTACTTCTAACTCATTAGCATATACTTGTTCCAGGTGATAAGATAATCATTCTAATGTCCTTATTTTTATTACCAATGTATCTTCGAGAATGATGTAAGAGGACGGACATTCCTTTTTATCATTCACCAGAATGAGATATAAAGTTAGGTGAAGTAGACGATAAATTACACGTAGATATTTAACGATAATTATCTTAATAATATCAATATTATATCGTAAATTATCGAACCATGCATTTTACTATGTTAAATTTATTACAATTTATAAGCACGATATATATCATCTTCACGCGGATGATTCATTATAACACTACACA
>NW_012046676.1:0-504 GCF_000956235.1 Wasmannia auropunctata
TGGACCGGAGAGGCTAATATAATCGCATACATCGGTCCTGCGTCCTTGACTTTACCCAAGAGTAGCTCTCACCAGCCTCAGTCCGCCCCGAACGGTGGTGCACCGATCAGAGCGCGAGTCCTCAAGGTGCAAAGAGTCACAGAGGGTCAAGCGTCGTCCCTCACTCCTTTCATCGCTACCCGCGGCGCCTCATCAAAGAGGCACACAGCACAGGCGAGACGAAATACCACACGGCGCTTCATCGAAGAAGCTCACGTCGCGGGCGTAAGCAAGGAACGTGCGGTGCTTCATCGAAGAAGCTCCCGGCACAGGAACCAAGACTCAGGGTTCCCGACACTGGCCATCATCTCCCTGGTGAGTGGAGGGCTGGGTAGGTACAAGCGTCGTCCTTTAAGGGAACTCCTCTCGTCTACCTGTGGCGCTTCATCAAAGAGGCACACAGCACAGGCTTGACGAGGTACCGCACGGCGCTTCATCGAAGAAGCTCACGCGTGGGCGTGGGCA
>NW_012046677.1:0-1065 GCF_000956235.1 Wasmannia auropunctata
TTCTCAATAGATAACATGCTGTAATCTTCTAAACATGATATGTAATAATCTTCATTTGATTCTGGTTCTACAATGCTCCGAAATAGTTTTCTATGAGAAACAAGAAATTAAAAAACAATATGCTCATTATGGAACATTCTCGAAATATTAAGCGTTTTATAAAATAATTTTTTATAGGTGTTCTGCCCCGGGAAAAAAGTTTCATGTATAATTATTATATATATAATTATATACAAAATATATGTTTCTTTTCTTTGTAAAATTATTCTTTAATACAAAATTGATAATAATAAGAAGGAAACATAAAAAATAATTAAAAGAATAATTTTTACATTGTTTTTTTTACAAAAAATCAAGTTTGAAGAAATGAGAACAACTTCACATATAATTATACATATATGTATATTATTTTTAATCACTAATTATATATATGATTATATATGAGCAATTTTTCTCATTTCTTCAAACTTTATTTTTTGTAAAAAAAATAATATAAAAATTATTTTTTAAATTATTTTTTATGTTTCCTTATTATTATTAATTTTGTATTAAAGAATAATTTTACAAAGGAAAGAAACATATATGGACATATTTTGCATATAATTATATACATATAATTATATGTGGTACTTTTTTTCCCGAGTATATGTTTCTTTTCTTTAATAATTGTTTATGTTTGATACAAGAAAAATGATAATAATAAAAAGAAAACATAAAAATAACTAAAAAAATAATTTTTGCATTGTTTTTTTTACAAAAAATCAAGTTTTAAGAAATAAGAAAAAATTGTTCATAAACATATACATACCGCATCTGTCATAATAAATTTATTAAAAATAAAATAATAAAAACTTCATTGTTCACTATTGTAAGAAAAATTTAAAATTCGAAAAATTTAATTGTTATATTGGGACAAGAAGCTTTTAAAAACTCTTGCATTTTTGCCCGTATTCCATAGGAGCGGATGTACGGCTATTTATGGGCAAGATCATAAAAATTTACAAAGAATGCTTTTAAATAAGACGTAACATAACAATAACTTATAAAATGTATTTACATAAGTTT
>NW_012046678.1:0-309 GCF_000956235.1 Wasmannia auropunctata
TTTTTATGGTTTGAGGATAATTCTGTATGTATGCAATTTTAATATATTTTTAATATATTTAAATATATTAGTGTATAAAAATAAAATATTAACAGATCTTATCTGTTATTCTATATATTTTTTATGGAGTTTAATAAAAAATTAAATTTTACATTGCAAGATACTATATTTTATGAAATATCATATATAATATAAAAAATAAATATTTATATTATAATCTCTTTTCATATTTGCAGGGATGTTCACCACCCAAATGTAAAGTCTATCTTAACTATGTTGTGAAAAATTTCCCGATACCGGGCATACTTT
>NW_012046679.1:0-507 GCF_000956235.1 Wasmannia auropunctata
CCGTGTGGCGCTTACAGCTGCTTACAGCGTTCACAAAATTATTTCATCCTTGTTGTTTATCAAATATTGAACAAAGACAAATGATGCTTATAAGCGCTGTAAGCGCCAAAAGGAACGCAGCCTTAGAAATTCCGTTCAGTCATTGATGAGATCCAATAATCTCAAGTGCTCGCGACTCGCAGAGACACAGTCCGATCCAGCGTGTCCTCTCTAGCGCCGAGGCACTACACGTACGTGTCTCATTTAATGGTTCAAAGATCCTGATGTAACTACAAATAGAATAGAATTATATAGAAATATTTGTTTTTGCGTAGATCTGAAACATGGTTGAGCAAAGTAGAACGCATTTACAAGAGGATCATCTATCAGTTATGTGGAAGGACACTACATTCAATTACTCCTACTTTTTATGGTTTGAGGATAATTCTGTATGTATGCAATTTTAATATATTTTTAATATATTTAAATATATTAGTGTATAAAAATAAAATATTAACAGATCTTATC
>NW_012046680.1:0-1162 GCF_000956235.1 Wasmannia auropunctata
CTCACCTGTTTACCAGAAGTATTGAAAGTATTGATCTTCACTTTACAGTCCTTCGCTATATGTCCATGTTTATTACATTTGTAGCATTTTCTTCCTTCTGTTTTAAATGCTATTCCTTTCTCTTCCTGATTCCTTGCTTTTATACGCATCTCTTCTGCTATTAATCTTGCAGTTAAATTTTCTAAGGTTTTGTTATTATTATCTGTGGAGTCTGATTGAATATACAGACTTACGTCGTGAGAATATTGCGCTGAACGATAACAAAACAAAACTCTATATAATCGAGATATTTTACACTGAGCGTTTCTTAACGGCATTTACCTTGCCTTATCTTCTCAACGAGAGAGATCTTTTTTTTTCGTAAAGGTGCACCATGCGCCTCGACAAACTAATATCGATTTCTTAGTGATATCGATTTCTTAGTAATATTGAATTTTTAGTAATATTGATTTCTTAGTAGTATCGAATAATAGAAATTATCCCTAAAAGTTAGAACAGCGGCATATATTTTAAATCGTAGTCCAAGCGTGAATTTAGACACAATCACCCCCGCAGAATTATGGTACGATAGGAAACCAGACGTCAATAATCTAAAAATATTCGGTTCAACTGCTTATTCACATATACCAGAACAATTTAGAAATAAATTTAGTGAAAAGTCTGAAAAATGCATAATGATGGGGTATGCTCAAAACGGATATAGGCTGTGGAACATAAAAAGGGAAAAAATTCAAATTTCTAGGAATGTAGTATTTAATAAAAATGTATTTTATTATAAACCAAGTAAGTTAGTAATAAGTAATGATAACAGCAAAACTAAAGAAAGTACTGTAAGAAATGAGTATAATTATGAAAGTGGAAAAGAATAGATAACGAAGATTTAGAACCAGAGATAGTAGAACAACCTACAAGAAGTAATAGAAGTAGGAAAGCTCCTGAAAGATTCGACGAATACGAAATGTATATGGCGTTTGACGCTTTGTCCTTCGTAGAACAAGTTCCCAAAGACTATAATGATCTAACAAGGGAACCTCGCGAAGTGTCAAATTCTGATTTTAATGAAACTTGGTACACTTTGAGATCACTTAAATAGATGAATTTAGAAATTATCAGTTGGTGCTAAAAAACGGTTTAAAGGAATCAATCCACCCCTTATATGTAA
>NW_012046681.1:0-4194 GCF_000956235.1 Wasmannia auropunctata
AATTGCAGTATATATAAAATTTTCAAATTTCTCTATACATACATACAATAGTGAGCAAAAAATGTGCAGTTAAAATTTTTTATTATACTTTAAAAATGGTAAAAATGATATTTTTCAATATTATTAAAAAGCTCGTAGTCTCCACATATTAAAAAAATTTATTAAAACATTAAACAAGAGAAATTATTATCACAAATTGGTCTTTTTAAAAATTGAAATTTGAAAAATTTTATTTTCTTTTTGTTTGTGTCTGTATAGAAAATCAATAAAATAGGAATATAATATAAAAATATATTTAATATTTAGTCGAGCTACCGCGAGCTTTAATTATTACATTTACATATATTTTGCATACTGTCAATTAATTTGTTCATCACAGAGTAAAAAATTACTAACTGAGCAAAAATATCGTCGAATATGTTCAACTTTATATCATGAAAATTGGTTTAAAATATTTCCAATATAATATTCATCATATCGTACCATAAAAACTCTGTTATGCTTTTGAAAAAATGTGGACAATAATTATATAGACAAAATAAAGTCGCGTAATTTTCCTACTCGTTACTGCACATGTGTACATACAAGTATATTTATAAGCATAAAATAAGCGACTTTCAATAATATTCTACTTACAATGATAAAAATAAAAATAAATATTTAATATTTAAAGTATCTTTTCTATATTTAATTGAATATCTTTTTCTGAAGTGTTTACATTTCTAAAAGCAATTTCTAACTGTAATTATCTTTGAGTAATGATATTCTATCGCAAGTATTTAATATTAACAGAAATTGTACCAAAATTAATAGATACGTGGTAATATTACCCACCATCTAAAAACACAAAATTACGAAATATACTAAATATACCCACATTTATTTAACGAAAGCAAATGATTGATCACTCACCGCTTTAAGAAGCGTAGCGTCCATAATAAGACCCTCTGCGAAGAATATATTTTTACGATGCATTAATTGCAAGGAAAAAAGCCGTAACTGCAATGCCAAATCAGAAAATTATTATTATAAATACAATGTTGAAAGTTATACATCAAATTAATATATTAAAAATCGCATTAGATAAGCAAGATATAATTAGAAAAATATATGCGAATTATACATTAAAATTTAAACTACCTCGTATTTTATTTCCTCATCGCTAGTGCTGTTAAATACATCGTGAACGGAGATGTTGATTTCCATGGCTTGATTTCTACCGGTATGGCAAGCCCATACTATTAATACCATTTTTATAACGTGATATGTTACATTTGTAAATCTCTTACAGATAAAGCCTTCAACATAGGCCATTGTTTTCAGGCTGAACATAGACACGTCACCTTGTATTCGCATTAAGTAAAAGTACAAGTCGATAGTGATTGAAAAGAAGGCCATAATTATTGTAGAAAGAAGTTGCAAACTGAAAATTGTTTTTAACATTTGTACTGCCTCGCTGACTGCCAGATGCTGTTTTTCCAGAATTTTGAGTTCCATCAGTAGGAATGGATTTCTGTGATTGTAATAGGTTCCCCTCACGAGGTATGGCTCACCATTCGCCATAAGTTCGCGTAGATTTGCCAAACTGTCGTTGATTTGCTTGAAACATGCTTTTAATACGCAAACACAATTCATGTACAGCATATCCATTTGAAATATCAGCAGAATGATGTACAGTATCAGAATCTTGGGTAGGATTCCATCAAACTGTGCTCTAGAAAGTAATATTGATTCTAAAACCACTAGTAAAATGAATCCAAAAATATCCTTGATATGGATCAGTTTAGACAAATTCTGATATGCTTCCTCAGGCAATCGCAAAGAGAGATTCAGTATCGTCTGAAGTAGACGCATTCGTGGTTCACTCAAAATGAATGTGATAACTGTTATAAAACCGCCGAAAATGTGGAAGCAGTTACGTTCAAGTGCTCTAGGTATGCTTTTGAACGCAAAATTGATATCATAAATACTTATTAGATTGTAAACACAAAAAATACAGATAACGATGGTCGACAGAATGTAGCATGGTTTGCAAATCTTAATGGTTGAAGCGTTGATCTTATATGGAAATATTCCCAAAATGCGACAAAAAGTGAAGCAAGGATACATCAACGATTCAAAATCCGTGGCGCGGAATAGCTGCCATATTTTTCCCCTTCGTTTACTTTTGACTGCTTGAAACTTCGGTGACGGATTGAACATGTTCGCCAAAATATTAAAAGAGAATAATCTAAATCAGAGTCTCCCAAGGGTCTCTAACCAGAGATTATAATTATATTTTCAATGCACTTTAAAGCATATTATGCAGTAATATGTTTACAAGAATTTCTTTTCCAAGGATAAGCTTTTGTCTCCACAGCAAATGCGGAAAACCGACATAAACTTCTTGCAGTATACCTGCACTTGGCAAGTTTAATTTTAGAACTACTAACAATTATTGCATTGTATAGCGAAAAAGGACACAGGAATTTGTTAGTCGTAAAGTAACCATGGCTTTTCACTTATTATCCCCGGAACACGCCTAAAGTACTGACATATAATTAACTGTGTAACCTATAATCATGCGCATCTAGATCATTTTTAAAGCGAATGAACGGTATCAAGATATTCCTTTATCATCCATTAAATTCATATACAGGTGAATACAATGTAAATATTATATCGTGCTGATATAAAGTCAGGAAAAGAATGAAAAATTCTTACTTTAAATGAAACGAACAGTATATTTGATCAACATAATGTAATTGAAAAATTTTCTTATTGCAACTGATAAAAAATAATGTAACTTGATAAGACAATTAAGTAATTGTATTTGCGTTTTCAATGTATTGTATGGCTCATTATAAGATCTTTCCAATTTGCTATGATCATCAGAAATGCATCTGCTCTCTACTACCTCATGTTGTTAATATATATATTATATATTTCACTAATTAAATTAAATTAATTTGAATTTATTAATCGATAATAATTAAAAAATAATAAAAATAACTTAAAAATTTTAAATTATTGTGTAACGTATTTAATAAGATTAAAGTGATATTTTTCAGAAATATTTGCATTACATAAGGAAATTGTATAATTGTATATTCAATCTTTATGTTAACATATTTCTCAAAAACGGCAACATTACTGTGTAAAATTGAATATTTTAATAAATAAAATCATCTGTTTGTTAATGATTATTAACATATATATGATGTGACATCTTTAAAAGTTTGTATACATACATATATAATGTAAATATATCTATAAGCATAAAACATCCGAGAAAATAAAAATAATGACGTTTCCATCACAATAATAAAAACTAAAATAATTAATGTTTAAAATATCTTTTAGATTTAATCTAGGAATTTTTTATTAATTAAATTATACTGCTGTAATATTGCTTAAAGCTTTTTCATTGCAAGAATTCGACATAAACAGGAATTGTATCAAAATTAATAGATACGTGACAATGCTACCCATCATCTAAAAAAGAATAAAATCAGAAATACAACTAAATATTTCCTACATTTATTTTATGAATTCAAATAATTAATCACTCACCGTAACGAGAAGTGTAGCGTCCACAGTAAGTCCCGTTGCGGAGAACTTAATTTTATGATGCATTAATTGCAAAGAAAATAGCTTTAACTGCAACATCAAATAAAAAAATTATTAAAAGCAGGATTCAAAAACATGTATCTGCTAAATTATTATATTAAAAATCGTATTAACGCATGCCATAATTACAAAAATTTACATACAAGAACATACAAATTAAATGATAATTTTATAAATTTTATACCTCGTATTTTATTTCCTTATCATTGATACTGTTAAACAAGTCAAGAACGGTGTTGTTGATTTCCATAGCTTGATTTTTGGCGGTTTGGCAAGCCCATATTATTAACAATAGTTTTATAATGTAATATGTTACAACTGCTATGAAGCTCTCGAAATAGAACTGTTTTTCCAGATTGCTTATATTCACAGCTCCTTGTACTACTTGCACTAACAAAAAATATAAATAGAGAGTGATTTGAGTGAAGCACATAATTATCGTAGAAATGAGTTGCAAACTGAAGACCGTTTTCATCATCCGTACTGTGTCGCTAAGTCCCAAATGCTGCTGTTTTAAAGCCTTAAGTTCCGTCAGTAGGAACGGATTTTTCAGTTTATGATACGGTCGTCTCAAGAAATATAGCT
>NW_012046682.1:0-503 GCF_000956235.1 Wasmannia auropunctata
CAGGTCACTGTTGCAATCTAATATTGCAACGGTGACCCATAATAATTGAGGACGCCGACGCAGGACTTCGGCAAC
This sequence comes from Wasmannia auropunctata, assembly GCF_000956235.1. NCBI lineage: Eukaryota > Metazoa > Arthropoda > Insecta > Hymenoptera > Formicidae > Wasmannia > Wasmannia auropunctata. The sequence goes on from NW_012046682.1 coordinate 76, forward strand.
CTCAATACGCGTCCTCCAAAAACTGCGGCAGTTGCAATTAAGCAACAATTGCAACTGCTGAGCAGTGCAGTGGCCCACTTGAGACGGGATAAAACCCGCCGTCCAGCGGACCACTGCGGGAGTTCACTTCTAAGCATTAACGCATAACGTTACGCTGTCGGCACGCGCAGTGATCAACTTGTAAGTAGCACGTAAAATATAGTCAGTGTGTTAAACGATATAACTGTGCATCACTTCAACATCCACCACTACGAGTCCTTTCCACGTTACACTCCTGCCACGGTGTAACAGGACTCACTCTTACCAATGGGTACATTACCAACATGAAAATCTTTAAATCTGTTTTTTTCGAATGCTTGAGAGGTGCGTTGTATCCTTTTAGCACGAATTAGTGGGAGAGGTAAACTATTATATGTATGAAATTTAAC
>NW_012046683.1:0-459 GCF_000956235.1 Wasmannia auropunctata
TATCTTTTGTCTCACTCAAACACGTGCAATGTCCTTATCTAACTTATTGAAGAGCCATCTGTTGCAAAATCCAGCACTTACTGCTAGACGCAATTTTTGCTGTCTTTGCGTGCAAATTACCATAAATTGCAGTTGGAACGATAAATCTTTTTCTACGCTTTTTATCGTAGCTCAAAAAGTCTTGTATTATTTGTTCCTGTAATCCGAAGGGGGCGAGCTACTTATTTTGTACATATGAGCTACAGAACTTTTATACCAATGAAATGTTTACGTTAGGTGATAGGTTACAATAGCTGTACGACCCAAAAAAAGGTAATTTTTTAATTTTTTGTCGTTTTTACTAAAAAATAGCTCGCCCCATTACATTTTATGTTTATTTCAATCCTGTAAAAGCGATTTTAATTCCGTTCACTATTTTTGAAGTTATCGTTCCAACTGCAAATGTCGGTATTCCGGCAT
>NW_012046684.1:0-740 GCF_000956235.1 Wasmannia auropunctata
AAGTCGCGCGATTAATTTCACGATCGGTTTTCGACTTCGGCCCTGGGCCTGAGCGAGCGCTCTCTCTCTCTCTCTCTCTCTCTCTCTCTCTCTCTCTCTCTCTCTCTCTTTCTCTCTCTGTCTCGCTCCGCGACGCGAAGATATAACGTGTACATTTATCTCCGTATCACAGCGAGTTTCGCGCGGATTAAGTGTGCGCGCCGCCGCGATGTTTATATACCGATTTTTGCCCCGTATAAACCGGCGATCCATAACGTTACTCCCAGCTGTATAATAACGGGCCGTCGGATCGCAGATGGCAATAAACGCACCGATTCGCAATGGGGAGCTCCTTACGCCGTGATTAGAGTGCATTCCGAGCTGATCTGAACTCGACCGAGTGCGCCGGGCGTGGTCATTCACTCTCTCGGGATATTTTCCTTACGGCGAACGAACGCGAGAACGAGCGCCGCGAGGAGGAGAAGGAGGAAAAAAAAACTCCCCTCGATAAAAGATAAACGCGCGTACGTGTACACATGACAATGAGAAATGTCTGGATCCGGCACCAGCAGCAGCCGGACACCGCGCGCGTTTAAGCGGATAGGAGTTATCGGGCGCGCGATGTGGAGTATTCCTTTTCCTCGTTTTCCGCAGACGTGGCGAAGCGTATGCCTCGCAATCGTTATACGTTTCTATCGTCGCGACGAATAATTGTACGCCGCTCTTCGTAACATTACCTAAAGAACCGCGACCACTTTGGC
>NW_012046685.1:0-754 GCF_000956235.1 Wasmannia auropunctata
CCAGCCATAAGAAAAGAAAGGTCCCAAGAACCAGTCACATCGAAAAACCATCCAGCTAACGGAGGTCCCAAAAGATTCCCGATTCCTTGGCACAATAAGCTAAGACCATAAGCGGTAGTGAATCTTTCTAAAGGAATCAATTCAACTAATATAACGGGGGTGAAACTAAAATTACTAGCAAAGAAAAGACCAAAAGCTGCCGAGCTTATTGAGAGATACACGTAATGGTGAGTAAACACGGACATCAATATAGTGGCCGCTCCACAGGCTATCAGGCACCAAGTATACGTCTTGCTGACATTCATCCAGGGTTGATCACCAGCCCAGCCTAGAACAACCTAAAAAAAGCATATATATATGGTAATGAACACCAATCATGGAGTGTCATTCAAGGATAAAATATTATTCTAACAGTGACTAAAATTTAATATTAATATTACCATTCCGATGGTATTGGTTATACCAATGATACTGAGGAGATTGGCGGCATCGGATTCGGCGTAACCGTTTCTAGTCAGATGTTCCGCCAGGTAAAAGTACGGTATAATGAACCATGTGAATAGCAATATCGTCGACAATGACATCAATAGGAAATGCAATTCGAGAAACATAGAGAAATCCAACATGCTCTTTAATAAGTCTACCAATTCGGCGTACCATTTCTGCCAAAAAAAAATTAAGGAAGGAGAACGATATATATATATATATATATATATATATATATCGCACATCTTTACGTCGATTTGTGTACAAC
>NW_012046686.1:0-430 GCF_000956235.1 Wasmannia auropunctata
TGAGATGTTAAACTAATTTATTCCGTAAAAAAAAAAAAATCGATTTTTTTGACCCGAAAAACCTGAATCCCCCCTTAAGAATTACTATTTTTATAATATATATTAAAACTACATAGACTGCGTTCTGTTATTCACGCATGATGCACATGATTTATCCTTTTATCCTTATTTAACATTTGGTAAACAACAAGGATATAATGAAGGATATCATGCATAAAACGAAACGTAGCTATGTGTATACATCATATGTATGTTACATTTTAGACCTTATGTCTACGATGTTAAAAATTAATCTCAGATCTCGAATAAAGAGAAAATTGATAAATCACATTTGAGCAATTCAACTAATTGATTAATGCAATTGATTAATTTTTTCTCAATCCGAGATCTTGGAGTAATTTCTAGCATTGTGAATACAAGACTTTATAAT
>NW_012046687.1:0-480 GCF_000956235.1 Wasmannia auropunctata
TGTAAAAGCGCGTCGTGTGTGCCGTTGTGCACGTCGTTGTTCGTAATTTTACGCGATTCCGAGTAATCTGTAACGTCCGCCGAGATTGTATACTCCGTGTTACAGCGAAAATAGTACGGCGCAGCGTACTACGTACAATAGTACTACCGAGACGAGGCCGAAGGAGGCCTGTAACATCGAACCGAGTCCCCCTAACCTCCTAAAGTCCACCATGGAGAAGTCGCAGAAGATGCCGAAGGTAGCGAAGGTGAAGAACAAGGCGCCCGCGGAGATACAGATCACCGCGGAGCAGCTGCTGCGCGAGGCGAAGGAGCGCGACCTGGAGATTCTGCCGCCGCCGCCGAAGCAGAAGATCTCGGATCCGCACGAGCTCGCGGACTACCAGCACCGCAAGCGCAAGGCGTTCGAGGACATCATCCGCAAGAATCGCAATCGATAACTTCGTATAATGTACTGAGTCGACAAGGCACACAGGGGATA
>NW_012046688.1:0-1373 GCF_000956235.1 Wasmannia auropunctata
CGTGGTTTATGTGTGCAGCAGCCACAGCGTCATATAGTGTCGTCAGATCGGTAGAAATAATAAATATTTTGTCGAGATCTCAATGAGATCTTGACGAGAATTTTCAATAATCTTGATCTTGATGTGGTAAATCTCGATATTGATCTCGAATATTATAAGTAATCCCGATCTCGAATCTCGTCTCGATTTCGAGACGAGATCGAGACGAGATCGAGATTTATCTCGTCTCGTGCGCATCTCTATTTGCCAGTTTGGTAAAAAATTCTGAAAATCTTGGACGAAATTCTGAAAAGGTTCTCTAAAGATTCACATCCGGTCTCTGAAATCTTGCGATGATCTCCATGTATGAGACTCACAGAATATTCACTACTATATTTATACAAACCCGAAAATCAATTTTGACCTCCAAGATTTCTAAAATTAAATTGCAGAATCTCTAAGTTACTTTTCTGATGCTCTTTCTCTCTTTCTATATCTTTGTGCGATATTACGGTTGTGCAACGGTCAATAAGCAATCTAGTTTTATCTGATAAAATCATGCTCGATTCCGCTCGAAGCGGCTCACGACGAGACGCTCTTTTATACACGTCCTCGTCGACTTAGTGGCTTGATCAATATGCCTTGCGCGCGAGCAAGACAGCGAGCGAGCCGAGGATCGATTTGCTCCACGCCGTGCCGTCGACAATTAACGATCGGCTCGCGCCGAATCTCGATTCAACGCGCCTCGAATTTCACGCTCTCGATATCGCGCTCGACATACCGTCGAGTGAAAGCAGATGATTTATACCGGGGTGTACCGAAACGCGAACACTGCACAAACGAAATCGTTGCAGTTTAACGCAGCTCTCTCCCTCCTCCTCTGACTTTTTTTCTAAATTTCTCGTATTTTTTTAACCCTCGTGAAATCAAACGCCAACGACTACGAACTCGGTTGCGCTGAAAACAACGATGCTCCACACGTTCGTCGAATAAAGAAGATATTTTCGTCGACCCTCGCCCCGAACTAAATCAGGGAACGTGTGTCGGGGGTGTCGGCGCCACGCGTCGGTTTCTAATTCGACAGTGCCATGGTATTACAACCCCCTCGCCGCGATAATAAAGTGGATGATGTCATACTCCACGTACATGCGTTTCGGTGAGTGCAATTCGCTATTGCAAGATACAAAATTTATGTATCAAGAATCGATAAGAAACACTTAAAAGCTAATTGCAACACCAAGAATATGTAGAAATATCTAGAAATCTGAGAAATCATAAACATAAATTAAAATTTATAAAATTGAAATATGAAAAATTATGAAACACAAAGTTCGCGAAATCTAACATCTATTAGGTTACTGGATGTAAGGATTTATGCGGATTCACGCAAGGAT
>NW_012046689.1:0-400 GCF_000956235.1 Wasmannia auropunctata
TTTTAATATGATAAAAGTTGTAGCGTTCTTTTTAACGAATACAACGATGTGTAATATAACGACATTATCTTACAAATTATACAAATTATTTTGGTTTAAAGTTTTACTGGCGACTGTTATCGTTTCAGTTTCGGCTCTGCGGTGGCCAACTTTCGACTTTTACTTTGACAATTGACGTGTAATGTTTTTATTTGATCATAGTACTCACGTCAGTGAGCGAGAGTCGGAAGTTGGCCACACCGCAGGGCCGAAATTAAAAAGATAGTAGCCGCCCGCAAAACTTTAGACCAAAATAATTCTTATAATTCGTAAAATAATTTCGTTATATCATACATCGTTGTATTCGTTAAAAAGAACGCTACAACTTTTATCACATTAAAATTGTTACTTTACCGTGCAA
>NW_012046690.1:0-407 GCF_000956235.1 Wasmannia auropunctata
CTGAGATTAGTTTACGCAGCTAAATATACGCGTGTGTACACTTGCCCATGTACACTTACCCCAAGGCAATGTTTTTAAAAACTAAATCTCAGTATTAACAATAGCCGACACAACCTCTAATATTGTATAATGCAATATAAACTCACATTATAATACTATGTATAAAATATGTAATCACCTCTTTTTTCTTCTTTAATTTAACGTAACACACTTTCCAGTAATCAAAAATCTATCGATGTTACGTGCTGTTTTATGTCACTATGCGTATATTTATTTTATTATTGCGCATAGAGTTCTAGCTACTGTTTACTTTTTAGTGGTATGCAAGTGCCACTACCCAGCTAACAATAATTAACTTCCACCTTCTTCTTCCGTTGAGACAATTCGCACACTTACTCAATGCGCGC
>NW_012046691.1:0-359 GCF_000956235.1 Wasmannia auropunctata
GCAATAAGTCAAAAATGAAAGCTATAATTTTAATTGCTATAATTGCTGTTATTGTTGTTGAAGCTGATGAAGCTAATAAACCTGTCCACCTGATTCCTCTACAACCTGGAACCTGCGCAGCGGAAATAAATAATACGGTATAATAAAATTATTTTTTTAATATTCTAAACAATACTTAAAATAAAACGATATAATATCTTGTATATGTATGTTGAATGTTGCATATAAATTGATTTGATTGTTCATTTAAAAATTAATTATTAGACTTATTCCACGTATGAAGTTGCTTATTATTGCCAAAAGGACAAATTTAGAATTTAAAAAACTTGTGTTTCTTACATTTATACACATAAATATAA
>NW_012046692.1:0-1059 GCF_000956235.1 Wasmannia auropunctata
TATTCGTACACCTCTAATTTATATTTACAAAGATAAATTGGAATGAGATTTGACCTACAATTACATTGAAAGTACTTTTTTTGTAAAACTGTTTCTTTAAATAATTTTTTGAAATGTTACTATCATAATTTATATTACAAAATTCACTGAGCATTTATATTTATATATGTACATTATCGACGCATAAAAATAATATTTCATTTCACGATCTAATCATCGTCGGATCTTATCAGGTTTGATCAATTGCAGCGTTTCGTAGAAACAAATAATTTAACGTTGCGCAATTGAAAATTTCGATATTCTTTTTTTTCTTTTGGTTTTCGAGAGCGAGCGCGATAAGCGGAGCAGTATTCGTTTACCACAAAGTTCCGATCTCTTCGTGATCCGCTGTGTAATCATTTCCTCCTCGCTTCAGCTTTCAGTAACAAAGCGATTCCTTCGATACTAGTTATATTTACCAACTTCCGCTGCAAGCGGCATTAGAGGCGGGCGGAAAACGGGAACTCTTCCGCCGCATTGCTTTCCCTTTACGTGCATCGGCCAACATTATAGTCTGCTGCACAAGCCCGCCATTTCGCGGCGCACAGTCGATGGCCTTTCGATAACCGCAATAGCGAGAGTAAGATTAAGCTACAGCGAGAAAGTATAAGAAGAAGAAAGAACGAAATAGAAGACAAAGAGAAAGAGAGAAAGATATATATTGGGAGGAAACAGAAAAACTATCAAAAGGAGAGATTAGCATTTTGAAAATAATAGTTTTATCGCAGAAATAAATGATTTTATAATTATTATTGTTATATATTGTAGTAAAATTCGTAAGTATTGTAATAAAATTTAAAAATGTATAGTACAGAAAGAATTATAATACTATTTTCAATCGTTTATATGTCAGCTCTCTATTTTTCTTTTTTTCTATTACTTTTTCCTTTTTATTTTTCACTCGTATATTTATAAATCATATTTCAAGGAAATAATTAAATGTTTTACGTCTTCGGTGAATCTGTCTACCTAAAATAGCTTTCCACGTTTCTGACGAATCAATAATTATTTTCTCGAAAA
>NW_012046693.1:0-1306 GCF_000956235.1 Wasmannia auropunctata
TTTCGCTATTTGTTATCATTTTATCATACATTACTTATATCGTATTGTTACACTGTGTTTCGAAACATTTAATAAATGTATATCCGCTATTGTTTCTCGCGTTTAATTAAATTTCAAAGTATATATTTATGTTAGAGGTGTGCAAATTAAGCATTTGAATGGTCAAATCGAATCAAATTTTTTATAACAAATGTGTTCAAAATCGAAATTTTACGCAATGATTTAAACAAACTGAAGATCAGTTTATGAATTACAAAGGATCACGATCTTATGTGACATTTTGAACTAGAAAATTATTAATTAATAATATGTGTATACATGAATAGTTAGAATGCTTTCGAATATTTTATTAATCTATATATGAATACATTACATATATCGAAAATACTTTTATTAGAATAATTAGTCCCGCGGAAGATGTAAATAAACGAAATAAAATAGGCGATCGATTCGAAATCAAATCATTGTTGATTTAAAATTTTCAAACTATTCGTACACCTCTAATTTATATTTACAAAGATAAATTGGAATGAGATTTGACCTACAATTACATTGAAAGTACTTTTTTTGTAAAACTGTTTCTTTAAATAATTTTTTGAAATGTTACTATCATAATTTATATTACAAAATTCACTGAGCATTTATATTTATATATGTACATTATCGACGCATAAAAATAATATTTCATTTCACGATCTAATCATCGTCGGATCTTATCAGGTTTGATCAATTGCAGCGTTTCGTAGAAACAAATAATTTAACGTTGCGCAATTGAAAATTTCGATATTCTTTTTTTTCTTTTGGTTTTCGAGAGCGAGCGCGATAAGCGGAGCAGTATTCGTTTACCACAAAGTTCCGATCTCTTCGTGATCCGCTGTGTAATCATTTCCTCCTCGCTTCAGCTTTCAGTAACAAAGCGATTCCTTCGATACTAGTTATATTTACCAACTTCCGCTGCAAGCGGCATTAGAGGCGGGCGGAAAACGGGAACTCTTCCGCCGCATTGCTTTCCCTTTACGTGCATCGGCCAACATTATAGTCTGCTGCACAAGCCCGCCATTTCGCGGCGCACAGTCGATGGCCTTTCGATAACCGCAATAGCGAGAGTAAGATTAAGCTACAGCGAGAAAGTATAAGAAGAAGAAAGAACGAAATAGAAGACAAAGAGAAAGAGAGAAAGATATATATTGGGAGGAAACAGAAAAACTATCAAAAGGAGAGATTAGCATTTTGAAAATAATAGTTTTATCGCAGAAATAAATGATTTTATAATTATTATTGTTATATATTGTAGTAAAATTCGTAA
>NW_012046694.1:0-448 GCF_000956235.1 Wasmannia auropunctata
TTAATCATCAATCCGTCCGCAAATAATGATTATATGATACCTGAAGAGTATAAAGTCTGCAGTGCATTTCCAATTTCGCATTTGCGCATATCATCAGTTAAAATAATACTAAAATAAAGTTGAGATAATTTTGAGTAGCCAATTAAGTCTTTTATCGACTCGGGTTAAAGGTAAATATACGATCTATTTTTATATGCGAAAATACCTGCGGACTTTTTTTAATACCTTGATCGGCCTTCCTCCTCGGATATATTTAATGCGCTCGGCGCATTATCTCCCTCTCTCTCTCTCTCTCTCTCTCTCTCTCCCTCTTTCTATTTTCAGAAATCTCTATTCATTTTTCACTTAATTTCAATTATCGCACATAAATCTATCATATGTCCGTTTGGATACGGCATTTAGCCGTCATTTTCCCTTGCGTAATGAGAGCCGTTGAACGGGGATAATT
>NW_012046695.1:0-394 GCF_000956235.1 Wasmannia auropunctata
TTTTACCGTGCATAGTATCTGAGATGGCTAATATCCTAAACATTGGAGGGGAACCAGTCTTTGACGACAGCATCGTCAAGATAGATACTCACACGTACAATCCATATGCTAATACTGCGTTTGGACACAGCGATGAAATACGAATACCCATACAACAGCAGGATTTATACACATTACCATGTGAAAGTTTTCTCTACGTTGAAGGAAAAATGTCGATAAAGGAAAAGAAGGAAGGGTCGGTGACAACGCTTGCAAAGAATTGCGTAACGTTCATGTTTGATGAAATTCGATACGAACTCAACGGTGTGGAGATTGATCGCAACAGAAACGTTGGAATTACCACTACTATCAAGAACTATTTATCGCTAACGTATGGCAAAGCCGCAATTTTGCA
>NW_012046696.1:0-506 GCF_000956235.1 Wasmannia auropunctata
AGACGCCACGGAAGGTACGCCACTCCCGGGTCGAGCCGGCGTTCGGGGACCTCTTCCACAGTCGAGGCTTCCTGAGGAGGCGGATGACCGCTGGCCTGAGCCTCCTGCAGCGGTGGGGCCGAGATCGTCCGGGCTTCCTGCAGCGGCGGATGAGGCGGATGAGGCGGCTGAGGCGGATGGCCGTTTGCCTCGGTGGGACAGGGTGGCCCCCTTTTCTTCGCCCGCGGCGTGGTGGCGGGCTGCGTCGTCGACTTGGCGAAGAATAGCCCGGTTGGGCGTGCTCGACGTGAGGCGGTACAGAGGCCTGGAGTGCCTTGAATCGAGAGGCCGGGACTCCCGCTTCCTCTCGATTACAAGGGCCAAGCTCGCTCTGTCGCGCTTGCTGGTAACCCCCAAAATACTCTCGGAGTGACGGCCTGAAAAAGCTCGCGTCGCTCCGAGAGCAGAAGAACGTGTTTGAGACCACCCACGGAGCCCTAGATATAGCGGGCGTGGGTGAATCTTAA
>NW_012046697.1:0-467 GCF_000956235.1 Wasmannia auropunctata
TAGAAGGAGCGCAATGAAGGGTAATCCACAAATGACTCCGTATAGGTATAACAGCTTGGAATATATTTAGGATTATATACAGGGGTAGAAATGTCAGTGTATGCTTGGTCGAGATGGATTGACTCCAGGGAGGAGGTAGGAAGTAAGTCGGTGTGGCACCCAAAGGTGCCCGCGCCGAGAGGTGCGAAGAGGTTCTAGCTCCGGCGTCGATGTAGGTCCGCCTTCTCCAACGCGCTAAACAGGGCCTTCGTCCGGTTCTGCACGAATGGCCTGCGCTGGAATCGTGGAATCGGCCGCAGCGGGATTGAGATGGCCGTTCTCAATCGGCTACGGTCCGGCGACGCCTGTGCCAGCCGCCGGAGGAGGTCCGCGAAGCGCCCCGGGAAATCCGGAGGTCGTGGGCGCCGTCGACGGCGTCGCTGGCTGGCGATTGGGCGTGCGGAAGGTCCGGATGGTGGGACCCCTTG
>NW_012046698.1:0-532 GCF_000956235.1 Wasmannia auropunctata
ATATAATACGACCTCGAAAAAAAAACTGTTGTCAAATTACAAAAAAAACCTAAGTGGCATTATCTTCAATATATAACAATCACACAAAATCATTTTGTAATTAATATACCTCAAAAAAACTATTGTATCAAATTAAACAAACAAATTCCAAGTTGTATTATCTTTAACGTATACATGATTTAAAAAAAAAATTTAATTTAATAAATTAAAAATATAATACCACCAAAAAGAAGTGAAATCAAAATATTATTTCAAGTATATTTATTGTAATTGTGTTAAAAACTAAAAAAAATAATATACCTCGAAAAAAAATATTGTATTGTGGACGGAAGTGGTGGTGATAATAGATCAGGAGAAGGAGCGCAATGAAGGGTAATCCACAAATGACTCCGTATAGGTATAACAGCTTGGAATATATTTAGGATTATATACAGGGGTAGAAATGTCAGTGTATGCTTGGTCGAGATGGATTGACTCCAGGGAGGAGGTAGGAAGTAAGTCGGTGTGGCACCCAAAGGTGCCCGCGCCGAGA
>NW_012046699.1:0-676 GCF_000956235.1 Wasmannia auropunctata
TCAAAATTTTTATTGCGTTTTTCCATCGCAACTGATATTTTGTAAATTCATCTGTTTACCTAACCTATGTGCACAAAATTTCATTTAAAATCATAAACTTAACACATTTGTTATAAAATTAATTATATATTTATACATATCGGTTAGAAAAATGTTTTTTCATTTATGACAAATCATAATCATTTCCACACCACCTTGCGGTATATAGCACGATTTGTTTATAGTGGTTTCTCCAATAGACCTAATACATTCTCATTTTTTAATACATGAGTTATTCAAAATGTTGTCCTTCCTCTTGAATTTGAATAGCTTTTAGAATATTAATTTTAAATTAACATTTTTATCTTGAATAATTTTTGAGACATTATACTTAAAAATATTTTTATTTTAAATATAATTTTTTAAATATAATATCTATAAAATAATGTTTTAATATCTAAAATATTTTTAAAAATTAACTCTTTGTACTTTTCTTATATGAAAAAATACATTTTTGCATATTGCATAGAATTACCATAAAATAATGGGGAATTTTATTTTTATTCTAAATGTATTTATAATTTTCATATTGTATATACAACAGTTTATGATAACAAATTATAATTGTTACGAATAAAGGACAGTTATTCCATGTGATAGCATTTGCATTTGCATCAATTTTGATATTTCCATGTTA
>NW_012046700.1:0-394 GCF_000956235.1 Wasmannia auropunctata
ATTGGAATCAGCCTCCACGGTATTCCTCCTTGAGTAGGCTCCAGGATGAATGGTTACGGTTTATTCGCCTGATTGCAAGTGGCTTACATCGGCTCGTTTCGAGGGTATATTTATACCCATGCTGAATGTTTTCTAAATTTGAGAAAACCTACCATCTATCGGCGTTGATTTAATTAATCAATTTTGAGTTTTATTTAGTCTTCCATGAAAAACAATTGCCGATTTACTTTGAATGTATCTTGTACTGAAGCTTGACGCGTTTCAAAATGATGTATCGGAACGCGCCAAAATGTGGAGTCGAACAGACCGCCACATGACCCCCTTGCTTGTATAGAAACTATTTTCGTTCAATTTTAAATCTTACAGGAGGTCGTGATGTTCGTCCAATTTTAGT
>NW_012046701.1:0-759 GCF_000956235.1 Wasmannia auropunctata
CGTAGTCCCTGCAAGTGTACCGAGATGTCGAAAAACTGCGAAGGCTTTCGATCTCCTAACTCTTCATGCTCCAGAAGTTGTCTAATTCGTTGAGCTTGAGAATCCGTCAACCGTTGAATTAATGCTTTCTTTATTGTTTCATATTTATTTTGTGCTGGCGGCCTCGTGATCACATCTTTAATCTCCTTCGCCTGCTTCGGTTCAATACGAGAGAGTGCATAAGCATATTTCGCCTCGTCTTCAGTAATCTTGCAGAGTGCGAATTGGCCTTCAAGTTGAGCAAACCATAATTCCGGTTCCTCGGGCCAGAAAGGCGGTATCCTCATAGATATCTTAGGATGACTGTCGTCGTCATCCATGACGACTGGAGTGGTTCCTCTTGGCATGGAGAGGCCGAAGAGGTACGTCGGGGTCACCAATGTGGAGAATTAAATTTCTCTTAGCTTTTAAATTTTAAAAATATTTATTTTAATATTTATACAAATTTTATATTTGTATTAATTTTGGGTGGAGTTTAGGTGGCCCTGAAAAGGGCCGATTGTTTTCTTTTACAGGAGTCTCTCTCTCCAAAAGATCGGCGGATACGTTTTGGTTAGTTTCCTTGGACCCAAGATCCTGTCAGCAAAGAGTAGGCTGGTTTCCTCTTGATCTAAGGTTATCTCCGTCTGCGTCGCCTTGGTATTCTGCAGTCTCTCCCAGAATTTGTCATCTTCAGCTATGGAGATTTCTTCCTCTCTCCGATGTTCTGCGATCCTCGGT
>NW_012046702.1:0-523 GCF_000956235.1 Wasmannia auropunctata
TTATTGCTGTCTTTGGTATATCCTCAGGATTCACGGGTATTTGATTATAAGCCTTCACCAGATCAAGTGTACTGAATACTTTCTTCTGATGAAGGGTTTGCGCAAAATCTTCAATATGAGGAATTGGATATCTATCAGGGACTGTTCTTGTATTCAGTCTTCGATAATCTCCACAAGGTCTCCAAGCGTTGCCTGGTTTAGGGACCATATGAAGAGGTGCTGCCCATGGGCTTTTAAAAGGCCGAATCACCCCTTCTTGAAGAAGGAGGTCAAACTCTGCCTTAGCTGCTTTTAATTTGTCTGCTGCCAATCTGCGAAGACGACACGCTTCCGGTTGTCCAGACGTTGTTTTAATATAATGTAACGTCCCGTGCTTTGCTGCGCTTTGCCTATTTATCGGTTGAGTAATAGTCGGATATTCCTTCAAAATTTTTTGGAATCTTGATTCTGCGATTACTGTTTTGATTGAGGAAGTATCCTCACATCCTGGAGTCCCCGGAACAGTTAATCCTGTCTTTGCATC
>NW_012046703.1:0-370 GCF_000956235.1 Wasmannia auropunctata
CCAAAAATAATAGATACCGAAAAGATTAGACAAACCCCTACGCTAAGGTAGAATGTATATTAAATTGAATATCTATTAAATCTTCGCCTTACTACAAAAATAGAAGCATTAAAGCACGTATTTTTGTTTTTACAATAGATATTATTTATGTAATAGGCGGGGGAGGGGCTCCGCCCCTCTCCCCTGCACCCCCCTCCCCGCCTGCGCCCATACTACCCACTGGAGGGGGCTTCGCCCACCCCAACCTCCCCATTGGTGTTATTTTTTTTGTTACTTTTTTTGTTAATAACTTTTTAACGAATAACGAGCGACGGCTAAAACCACCTGAAGGTTACTTGGGGTCATGCCCTTGACAACATATAATAAAGGT
>NW_012046704.1:0-396 GCF_000956235.1 Wasmannia auropunctata
TCCTTATACAATATATGAGTCTACAATATACTAAAAATAATAGATATCGAAAAGATTAGACAGACCCCTACGCAAGGTAAAAATATTTATTAAATCTTTGCCTTACTAAATAAATGAGTCTACAATATACTAAAAATAATAGATATCGAAAAGATTAGACAGACTCCTACGCAAGGTAAAAATATTTATTAAATCTTTGTCTTACTAAATAAATGAGTCTACAATATACCAAAAATAATAGATACCGAAAAGATTAGACAAACCCCTACGCAAGGTAGAATGTATATTAAATTGAATATCTATTAAATCTTCGCCTTACTACAAAAATAGAAGCATTAAAGCACGTATTTTTTGTTTTTACAATAGATATTATTTATGTAATAGGCGGGGGGAGGG
>NW_012046705.1:0-392 GCF_000956235.1 Wasmannia auropunctata
TAGCCTCCAAAAATAGGCAAAATTCAAGAGAGTGTAACTTCGTCAAAAATGATCGTATCGAGATGATCAAAAAAGCTTTTTACAGCTTGAAATCTCTACTTTCCAAATCGGTACTTGAGAAAACGATCCTACTGATGTTTCATGGAATTACACGGATAGAAAGGGAGACCCGACGAATCTCAAAATTTTTTACGAACTTTGACAAGTTCCACGGCGCGAATAAAAATTCGCATGCAAATGCAGTTTACAGCTTTCGAAAGAGTGAATCTTTACCTTTAATTTGCTTTTTTTGAGCGTTGTACGATTTTTTTCACCGAGTTATTCAACATTAAAGCAAAAATGGTCCGTTTTACTTCAATGTAGAATAACTCGGAGATCGGAAGAGCACACGT
>NW_012046706.1:0-369 GCF_000956235.1 Wasmannia auropunctata
TTCAGTTTTATCTGCTTTACCTGCTCACGAGGTCTGGTGCGGTTATTATGGGACACCCTGTATATACACTGGTCCAAAAATTAAAGGATCACCTGTTCTAGCCTCCAAAATAGGCAAAATTCAAGAGAGTGTAACTTCGTCAAAAATGATCGTATCGAGATGATCAAAAAAGCTATTTTACAGCTTGAAATCTCTACTTTCCAAATCGGTACTTGAGAAAACGATCCTACTGATGTTTCATGGAATTACACGGATAGAAAGGGACGACCCGACGAATCTACAAAATTTTTTACGAACTTTGACAAGTTCCACGGCGCGAATAAAAATTCGCATGCAAATGCAGTTTACAGCTTTCGAAAGAGTGAATTT
>NW_012046707.1:0-524 GCF_000956235.1 Wasmannia auropunctata
TACTGTTATAAAAAAGTTTATAAGTAGAATTTATATTGCAAACTTAGTATATTTAAATAATTTCAATTACTTTTATCAATTATTCTATGATACATATGATACTTATATCAACGAATCAAGCATATGACACGTGCTGCTTTAGCAATAAAAAAATATATGTATAACATATAAGTATTTATATTATAATTTTATAATATGTATATAAAAAACGGGCGCGCCAAGTATGCTGCTGGAGATTTTTTCCAATCTTTGATTTTTCTGTCACGTAATTTGTTACTTGTTATCAAAATCCCTTTTTAATTTCTGTGGTCCTCATTACGCTATCTAATGCATTTCTTGTTTTTATTTTTTACGTATACGTTGAAAATAATACAACTTGGATTTTATTTGTTTAATTTGATACAGTTTTTTTTCGAGGTATATTATTTTTTTAGTTTTAATTCAATCACAATAAATATACTTGAAATAATATTTTGATTTCACTTTTTTTTGGTAGTGTTATATTTTTAATTATTAAATTAAAT
>NW_012046708.1:0-808 GCF_000956235.1 Wasmannia auropunctata
TCGTCCGTACTCCAATCCCCTGCTGCTCTCGTTGGCCTTGAGCTTCTCCCGCGGACGCTCCATGGATCCGGTGAGGTGCCGCGGTACATGTAAGAGGTTCCAACCAAAATTACTAAACGATATGCGATTTAAATTCGGGCCTCCCGGAGATCTCGGTCTCGCTCTTAACGATGCAGCTGTCGGTCCGGCAAAAGGGGCGCGAACCCGCGCCTTGTGACGGCGGCGGGACGCTGCCTCGCCGCAGCGGACTGCGGCGTCACAATATATATATATATATATATATATATGTGTATTATATTATATACACATATATATACATATATATATATATATATGCATATATATTACGGCTCTATAAGCTTAACACAATAGATTGAGGGAATTATCTTGGTGCTTCTTATAATATCTTTATGTAAATTTGATTACAGAATTATATTACAAATTCGAGTTTTATAATAATTTGAATTTTGTTATAAACATGATATTTACAGTAATATGAACAAGTTATTATTTAACATAATATTATTGGCCTTTAGTTTATAACATTACTGTTATAAAAAGTTTATAAGTAGAATTTATATTGCAAACTTAGTATATTTAAATTAATTTCAATTACTTTTATCAACTATTCTATGATACATATGATACTTATATCAACGAATCAAGCATATGACACGTGCTGCTTTAGCAATAAAAAAATATATGTATAACATATAAGTATTTATATTATAATTTTATAATATGTATATAAAAAACGGGCGCGCCAAGTATGCTGCTGGAGATTTTTTCCAATCTTTGATTTTTCTGT
>NW_012046709.1:0-1680 GCF_000956235.1 Wasmannia auropunctata
ATCTTAATTGATTGATAATAAAATTGTAACAAAACAGATTTTAGTACAAAAAATTCACAATTTGATATACATATACAATTATTGTATAATTAATTTTTAATCATTGTAAATAGGAATATATCACAATAAATGACGTATCTTTGCTGAATCTACACAAGATACGTAGAATTTATTGTATCTTACCTTTGCCACGGATTTTGAATACACTTATAGTACCATTTACTTCCACGTTAGCTTCTGCGAATAACAGTGGTAATTCTGCGTCAATTTCCAAACGGAAAACGTTGTCATGAAAATGCGGTCTCACGGCAAGAAAACGAATCGTCGATATTCCGATGGCAGTCATATTTAATATAATTATTTTTCCAAGTACGTTGCTTAAATCAACTTTAAGATGAACTGGAAGATGTTCTAAGTATAGTGGATCCAAAGGCGGAAAGTCATATTCTGGCAGTCCTACAAGTAAGTAAATTTTAATATCCACTTTTTAATATAATGTTAATATCCCGTTTTTAATATAACTTAGTTAAAAAAATTTTAATGTATGTATAAACAATAATAAGATGAACTAGATCCCGTAAGTGAATATCACAAATAATTTTAAGAACGCCTTGTATCTACTGTCAAGGCTGAATTTTGGTGCCTAATAATATTTCTATATGAATTCTAAGTTCGTTAGTCAGCTTTTTTAAACTGCGCGCCAAAATTTTAATATATTGTTTACTTTTTTTTTATTTAAACAATTAATAAATGTATAGAAATTTACTTACTATTAATATTGCTTAATATTTTTCCTAACATCATAGTAATCTAACTTTTAGTATAAAGTAACGCATATTTTATTTTAAAGGTATATAAATTGAAATAACAAAAGCTTAAATATATTTTTAATAAGAATACCTGCACAAAATCGTGGCCATGATTCTTGTATAGAGCGTTGTAAACAGTCGGCAAAATCAGCTGAATTCCGCTTGCAAGGGGTAAAAGCTGAGTAAAAATAAAAAGCGAACAAAATAAAGTAAGAATAAAAATATATAAATGCAATAATCGCTTTAACAATAAAATATAATTTAAACCATATCTATTTTTTCAAGTACTTGTACGTTATCATATTTATTTTGTGAACACATAAGATTTTCTGCTATGATAATAATGTTATACATGAAATTTTCGATACTTGATTTGCAAAAAATATAAACTGACATTTACAAATATAAATGATAATATTACTTGCTTAGAAAAATACTTTAAAAAATGAAACAAATGTCTAATAAGATGTAATAACATTAAACCAATTAACGAGTTTTAAGAAGCAGTTATTATAGGAATTTTCGAGCAGTTCAGCAAAATTGATTATAACGACAGTGTACAATTATATGTTAGAATGTTCGTTCACTTGTTTCCCAAAACTTATTTCCTTAAAAACATATCAAATATTTTTTGTTTAAAATTATTTTTATATTATGTTCATTTTATACAAAATCAGTGAATTGTTTATATGATTAAAACATTGATGTGTTGATATTATACGCATGCGGATACGTAATGAAATTATTAAAAAGAATATAATAAAGAAATCTTTAAAAAACTTACGAAGCGCAGCTTTTCCAGTTGAGATTAATCCGAATATTGCAACGTTAAATATACTAACAGCGTAGAACAACATGTTCTTTCTTTGAT
>NW_012046710.1:0-780 GCF_000956235.1 Wasmannia auropunctata
GATCTATTAATATTTATTGTTAAAATTTATGAATTATTTGGTTATTTTAATTTATTTGTAAATTACACTAATTTATATAATTATTTTTGACTTTATATACGAATCTTTAACGTACAAATTAAAGATTAGTAATTTAAACTTTCTTAATTGATTTTTATTAAAATAATGTGATTTACATATATTTAAATAAACTAGATATCTTCGTTGTAAATTCAATTACTGTACAATTACTGTAACGTACACTGGATAGTGTACTAAAAAAAATAGCATAGAATAAAGTTATATTTAAATTAATTTAACACTTACTAAACTCTTTGCCCTCTTCTGACAAATTTTCGAAATATACGACATACTTTCCCATTGACGGAGTGGTGTGGAAATGTTCTATATTCCATGTATCGTTCACTACATGCCCTGTTAAATCCCACGTGCCTCTGATATCGTGTGCGGTTTCATTAAAATAGCCTATTACATAAATAACATGCATAGTTTAATAAATGGATATTTTTCAATAAAATGGAAATAATTTAAGAAATTATAACTATTTGTTTAATAATTACCGAATTAGAAAATAGTAATTATTAATTTTCCATTATACATTTATGCGCATTTTTATATGTATATGCGTACCGTTAAATTTATACAATTATTATAACTATCTTAATTGATTGATAATAAAATTGTAACAAAATAGATTTTAGTACAAAAATATTTACAATTTGATATACATATACAATTATTGTATAATTAATTTTTAATCATTGTAAATAGGAATATATC
>NW_012046711.1:0-563 GCF_000956235.1 Wasmannia auropunctata
ATATATCTTTAACGTTTACAAAACTGAATACATTTCTATCTTTATAAAATGTTTGCAATTTTTTAAATGTAATAAACACATTTTACAAAACTGAATATATTTATATCTTTATAAAATATTTGGAATTTTGTTAACGTATAATAAATATATTTTACGGAAATACTTCTGAGAATGAAACTTTCGAGAAAAATTTATTGGGAAAGGAAGCGAAAATAGGATCCGCTGTGGCAGCTGCGACTGGCAATATTAATCGATATAATATTGGCCAGTACTCATTTACAAGTTTTACAGCAAATTCGACAATATCATCTGAAAATAAAAATTGACATATAAAAATATATTTAAAAAAATAAATTTATTATATGAAAAGACAATAGAAATGTAATATTTAAATTCTAAACAATTGATTTTTGTTTTATGACTTTATATTTGCAAAAAATAGGCACAATAAGTAAAAATTTTAAGATAAAGATAATAAAAAAAATTCTAATTTATTAAAATAAAATATTTTAAACTCCTTTTTTAAAATTAGTGATTGTATTTATCTTGATTTATTTTATATT
>NW_012046712.1:0-1062 GCF_000956235.1 Wasmannia auropunctata
CATACGTAAACATTAGGAGATAATTAACCTTTTGACTACGGTTGACACAGAGTTGTACCACATACGCACATGCGCGAAACGCAACTAAATGATATTAGCAGCGCGATCAGTGTAAAAAATGTTCAAAGAAACCGACTTTATGAATAATAATGTGTATTCATAAACAGTATCAGGTAATCCGTACCGCTGCGTCAAGAAATATGACTATTTAATTAACTGTATTGAACTCGATCGCGTATAATAATGCTGTTGAATGTTCTTTCAATGTAAACACCTATATAAATTAAAATAGTCGAGAATATTTCTGCTTACTGCTTAGCAATGATGAAATATTGAGCCATAGAGAAAGTCCTATAATGCGAGTTCTAAATGAATATTTTGTGTTACACTATTATATTGACAATTTTATTAAAATTGGTTAACGAAAAACTATATAACATAATACTATATAATGACGTGTAATGTATCGTCATAATAATATTAATTCTTTTCATCCTTAGTGTTTCTTTGGCAAAAAATTAAAATAAAAAGTACTAACAGAAAATCTTTTCTAGCTACTATAATATAATCGAAAATTTTATAATTGCATAAAATTAAAATATTAATCTAACTCTTCCATAATAGGAAAACAGTGTTCTTTATACGATATACAAATACGTGAAGCGCATGAAAAAAGAATGTGATCATTAATTATATTCTTGTTATACGTGTAGTTCTTGACTAATAACTTATAAGAAATAAAGACAAATAATGATATAATTTTTTAAATTCTTTTTTTAATTAAAAAAATGCATTTTGAACGTAAAATTATTATTCTTGTTGAATATACGGTGTTTACAGGTATACAGAGGAATGCAAAAAAGCAGGAGAGAAATAATTTTGTGTTGAAATTAATACTTTAAATTATTTATCTATTTTGCTTACAAATATTAATTAAAAAATAAGAATTATGAAATTTCAAGAAACATATTTTATATATCTTTAACGTTTACAAAACTGAATACATTTCTATCTTTATAAAATGTTTGCAATTTTTTAAATGTAATAAACACATTTTACAAA
>NW_012046713.1:0-446 GCF_000956235.1 Wasmannia auropunctata
GGACAATATATTATGTTAAATAATAACTTGTTCATATTACTGTAAATATCATGTTTATAATAAAATTCAAATTATTATAAAACTCGAATTCGTAATATAATTCTGTAATCAAATTTACATAGAGATATTATAAGAAGCACCAAGATAATGCCCTCAATCTATTGTGTTAAGCTTATAGAGCCGTAATATATATGCATATATATACAGGGTGGACCATTTTAATACATCCAGTCGAATATCTCGAAAATCAAGCCCGGGAGAGCAAAATTTTTCAGACAAAAGTTGTTTGGTTTCGAAGGGACCATAAGATGGTACCATTGGTTTGACTTTGAAGAATTATTTGAAAATCACATGAAAGTCACCTCAATTTTTTTAAATGGCATCTCCTATTTTTTATTACACATTTTTATAGCTGACCTCGAGAGCTTTCCAAAACACTATAATAA
>NW_012046714.1:0-603 GCF_000956235.1 Wasmannia auropunctata
TTAAAAATATAACACTACCAAAAAGAAGTGAAATCAAAATATTATTTCAAGTATATTTATTGTAATTGAATTAAAAACTAAAAAAATAATATACCTCGAAAAAAAAATTGTATCAAATTAAACAAATAAAATCCAAGTTGTATTATTTTCAATGTATACGTAAAAATAAAAACAAGAAATGCATTAGATAGCGTAATGAGGACCGCAGAAATTAAAAAGGGATTTCGATAACAAGTAACAAATTACGTGACAGAAAAATCAAAGATTGGAAAAAATCTCCAGCAGCATACTTGGCGCGCCCGTTTTTTATATACATATTATAAGATTATAATATAAATACTTATATGTTATACATATATTTTTTTTATTGCTAGAGCAGCACGTGTCATATGCTTGATTCGTTGATATAAGTATCATACGTATCATTGAATAGTTGATAAAAGTAATTGAAATTAATTTAAATATACTAAGTTTGCAATATAAATTCTACTTATAAACTTTTTATAACAGTAATGTTATAAACTAAAGGACAATAATATTATGTTAAAATAATAAACTTGTTTCATATTACTGTAAATATCATGTTTATAACAAAATTATTTT
>NW_012046715.1:0-379 GCF_000956235.1 Wasmannia auropunctata
TTATGATTTTAAAATAATTTAATTTAATAAATTAAAAATATAACAGTACCAAAAAGAAGTGAAATCAAAATATTACTTCAAGTATATTTATTGTGATTAAATTAAAAACTAAAAAAAATAATATACCTCGAAAAAAAAAATTGTATCAAATTAAACAAATAAAATCCAAGTTGTATTATTTTCAATGTATACGTAAAAAATAAAAACAAGAAATGCATTAGATAGCGTAATGAGGACCGCAGAAATTAAAAAAAGATTTCGATAACAAGTAACAAATTACATGACAGAAAAATCAAAGATTGGAAAAAATCTCCAGCAGCATACTTGGCGCGCCCGTTTTTTTATATACATATTATAAAAATTATAATATAAATACTTA
>NW_012046716.1:0-356 GCF_000956235.1 Wasmannia auropunctata
TACTATACTAAGTATATATACGTATATATATTAGCATATATACGTAGTATATACTATACTATACTAAGTACTATACTTAGCAAAAATTAGTGAAATCCGTGGAAAAGACATTAAAAATGTAAAAAAACCGCCAAGTATATTTTTCAACGTTTTTACCTCGAAAAAATTGTATTAGATTGAAAAAAATGAGACCTTTGTATCATCTTAAATATATAATACAACTTCGAAAAAAAAACTATTGTTAAATCATAAAAAAAACCTAAGTGGCATTATCTTCAATATATAACAATCACGGAAAATTATTTTGTAATTAATATACCCCGAAAATACTATTGTATCAAATTAAACAAACAAAA
>NW_012046717.1:0-477 GCF_000956235.1 Wasmannia auropunctata
CGCGACGGGCCACGTGAGCCCTTGGCGTCCTCTGATTGGCGCATGTGACTCTCTTGCTATATCATCGTTTCCGCCTGGAGACGGTGAAACAGTCTTAAGTCTTTTGTCGACGAGAGAAGATCTCAGCCATTATGCCTCGCGAGTCGAGCGCCTTTTTCGTGTTAATTGAATAAACCTGTGTTCTGTTAATTACTGTGTACCACGAGTGTCTACCCTAGTTACGTTCCTCCAATATTCCTGACAAATATCTCTACATCCTTTCGCCGGTAATAAATTCGGCTAGTAATATCCTTTCAATATATACTAAGTATACTATACTAAGTATATATACGTATATATATTAGCATATACACGCAGTATATACTATACTATACTAAGTACTATACTTAGCAAAAATTAGTGAAATCCGTGGAAAAGACATTAAAAATGTAAAAAAACCGCCAAGTATATTTTTTAATGTTTTTACCTCGAAAAAAT
>NW_012046718.1:0-1604 GCF_000956235.1 Wasmannia auropunctata
TGTTAAACGTAGTAACCCTCTCTGGTTCACGTATATACTATGAGCATTGTAAACATAGTTAAAAATAAATTTAATCAATTAATTTTTAAACTCTCCATAATTCATTAAACGACCTCACTCTCCTTTACTTCCCCCCTTCCCTGCAGAAAATCGCACTGGTCCGATCCTGAGTCAAAAGGATTAAGTTCCTTGACCGAAACAGGACCAACGATCGCGCTGGCTTGAGATCGAGTAACATCGTCCCTTCAGGACGTTGACTCGTCCGTCAAGCCTAGTGTGTCCGATGAATATATCAAATATTCGATTAAATGAATAAATAATGGATATGAATACGAGTATGAATACTACTTTTATCATATTCATGGAAAGTTGAATAAATACTTTTCATGCGATTTGAATGAATATTTTTGTGAATATGATTACGAATATTTTCGATTTCGCATTCACTCCCACTCTACACACTCAAGAAGAAGCGCGAGATTTGGTTGCAATCCGAAACAATCAGGCCTCGATAAACTAGGGCCAATAGAAAGCGCTCGCGCGGGCGAGCGAGATGAACAACAATCGCGAGCGAGAGATCCGAGCTGCGCAGTATTCGGAAACATCATCCGAGTGCAACAAAAAAAATAAAATGATACACGGGTCACTCGCATGTTTTTCCAAGCGTAGTCTGCACGTGAGATCGGTCATCGGAATAATAATCGAGCTAACAATATCACATAAAAATTGTATGCGCTGCGACACGCGCTGTTATCCGTGTATTGCATTTGAGTATTATAACCTTAAGTGTAAGCTATATGGATTAATATGGAAGGTGATCCTGAAGTTTTGGAAAGTGAAGCAGAACGTGAAACGGTGTCTTCATCGTCTCCCACTTCTAGTGAGGAGAAATCGAAAGCATATCAACATTTTATCCAAGTTTCCGACGGTTTGTTTATGTGCAAGTATTGCAAGTAAGTTGATCTCTAAAATTTGATAAAAAGAGTGATAAAAAATATGTACACATAGCACACATCCCACACGACACATGGATGTCCGGTCCGAAAAATGGACGCCCATTTGGTGTCCATTTCATATCCCGATTATGTCCACAAAAAAGGACGCCCAAGGGATATCCTTTGGGCGCCCATTATATGTCCCGATTATCCTAGTTTGGAACGGATATGCAATGGGCATCCTTTCGACGCCCAATTTGATGTAAGTGGGACACAAAAAATGGACGCCCATGTAGTGTCCATTTCGTGTCCTAATTATATTCACGAAAAAGAATCCAAAGAATGCCCAAATAGTGTTCTACATAAAAAAATAATATAACAAAATTTAAAGTACCATATATATATATTTTTGTTTTATTTTGTTATATATACATATATACGTATTGGATTGTGTCGGCGGGATGGTCTTCTGATCTAATGTGTCGCCATTCGTTCGAGTTAGTATGTTCTTGAATTTCTACTACCCGATTCGCTACGAACGTTTTCAGCAGGTGAGGGGGCGTTTTTAGCCAGTGTAAAGCGATGGTCGAATCGCACCAGAACGTCGTACGGCTGGGTGTAATACTCAACGCGCCGATCGCTTCTCGGTATAATTGTGACAGTAGTAAC
>NW_012046719.1:0-636 GCF_000956235.1 Wasmannia auropunctata
ACAACCAGGAGCCTGCTGACTCAGCGTCACCAGCCGTTCCTCCGGCTAACTCTTCTCCCTCATCTCCCGAGGACATTCCTTCTCGTCCTCCGTCTGCACCCTCAGACCTCACCTACCGAATTTTCCCAGATTCACCTGCGCGAACTCCCTCACCGACATTTTTCTTTTCGTCAGTCTCCTATTCTCCAGTACCTCTTTCCCCCGAGGAGCCTCGCGCTCCCTCCCCCGCAACCTCCATTAAGACCATAGACTTGGAGAGGGTCCTTGGAGAGGGGACTTGGAGACTTACGCCTTTTTCTCCTGCAAGTTCCACGGGAAGCGTCGAGTTTCTCGAGGAAATCCCCCCTCCTCGTCCCCGCTTGTACTATCCCTACGGGGAACACGACTCGCTAGAGTCGATTATCCGTCAATTTCCTCAAATATATTCCCCGTTGGAACCCGGAACCTACACCATAGGTTCGGATGATTTTTGCCTAGAAGAAATTCGTACCACGGTCAGTTTCCTGGATCCCACCGACAATATTCCGGTCTATTTGTACCGCTCCCCTTCCCCTATTTGGTACCCGTACTTTTCTTTCACAATTTCTTCCCCCCTTCTACCGCAACGCTGGAGGAGCTTGTAGAGGAATAAATATA
>NW_012046720.1:0-808 GCF_000956235.1 Wasmannia auropunctata
TGGTCCCACGTGTGAGCTTTTAAGACCTTCCGGTCTCAAAAGATAAAATTCATTAATAAATTCGGCACACGTCAAAACTAGGCGAGGACCTTATCTATCGGCTGTCGACGCCGCGTGAAACTCAGCAGCTCCGGATTCGAAGAGTCACCCCGATAACCCTTCTTCCCGAGCTGCGCCTTCCGAAAAACAAAGGAACCGGAGCGGGCTCCTAGGTATATATAAGGCCCCTCTAGTCTTGCGTCACTTAGAATTTAGATTTCGGGATTTACTTTACAATATTCACTCTGTGAGTTTAACAATTGGACGCAAAAAGAAAACTTAGAATCTGTGCGCGGTCGGAAGTCGAGTGTCAAAGATCGCATCTTGGAGAAAAGCCCTGTGCAACCGCCTCTCGAGATCTCAGCTCCTACCTGGCGTGAGTCCCTGCCAGCCCCTCCAGCTCGCAACAAGTAGTAAGTTGTCAGCTCTTTATTTCAATAGGGTTTAATTAAATTAGTTGACTTGTCTCAACTTAATCTCGTCCTCATTGCGTCATAGACAAAATTCTAACGTCCCACCGCGGCCCCGCGACTCGCGATCAACCCGCCGCCATCGAAGGCAAGAAGCACGGAGACTTCTTGACCAGGCCTACCAGGAGTGGTTAAACTCCTTGGAGGACTCGACCGAGAGACCGGACAACCAGGAGCCTGCTGACTCAGCGTCACCAGCCGCTCCTCCGGCTAACTCTTCTCCCCCATCTCTCGAGGACATTCCTTCTCGTCCTCCGTCTGCACCCTCAGACCTCACCTACCGAATTTTCCCAGATTCA
>NW_012046721.1:0-1062 GCF_000956235.1 Wasmannia auropunctata
CACACACACACACATTTTCACACATATACACATACGCACAGCGTATTCCGATCGAAATTAATAAAATAAAAAAACTAATAAAAAACATTTACAACTTACAATTAGTCTTTATTTTTTTATATTAACTTTGAAGAACGTGTTACTCTTTTACGAAGCTATACGAAAATAAAAATACATTTTATTAGGAATTTTGCAAGGATTCTCGACATGAATTAAAAATCACACACAATGCAGTTTACAGCATTTGAAAGTGTATATCTTTACCTTTAATTTGCGCATAATTTTTTCCTCTCTCTCTCTCTCTCTCTCACTCCCTCTCTCCCTTTCCCCTTCTTATCCACCTCTTTCTTCTTCTCCCTTTCATGTATTTGAGGTTTAATATTTTATAATATTAAATATATTAAATAAAAAAAAAAATTTTTAGGGAAATCGTTGGATTCATTGATGAAATAGAGGGTCCAAAGATAGTTGGAAATGCTCAACAGTATCAATTATTAAAATTTATTTTGAACAATAATAGTCAGCGCCGTGTACAAATTATTGCTTGGAATAACGAAATGGATCGTATCAAGCATCATGTACAACCTAACCGAGTAAATATTAATTTTCGTTTATCTTTTCTTTTATATATACATAATTGTTATTATTTAAATTTACATCAATATTAATTTAACTTTAAGCAAGGTTTAAAACCTTTTTTCCTGTCTTAAAACTCTAAAGAAAAACAGAAAAAATTTTAAATTTTGTTTAAAATTAAACAACGTTTGTATAATCAAATTTTAGAATAATAATAATGTTTTTAAATTACAGATCGTTCATATCGATGGAGCAAAGGCCAAGAAACCTAAAATATCAACTTTTAATCAAGGCACACTTCCTTATGAATTAATTATTCGGTCAAACACAATAGTAAATAATATTGGTGCTTTTGACCTGAAAAAAATTATAAATTCGGTAAAACCTAATTAATAGAGTTGCCAGATATTTCAGGACATATAAATTCATGTATTCGTAAGTTCTGATACAAACAATGTAATATTTTTTAATATAAAATATAATTTG
>NW_012046722.1:0-514 GCF_000956235.1 Wasmannia auropunctata
AATATTATATTAATATTATATTAAAAATATGATATTCATATAATAAAATAGAAATGCGTTCATTTCTACGAGATCAATCCATTTCAATCCACAAATTAAAAAATTTTAATTCATTCTAATCTTTTCCCATTTATTAGGTTTGTATATATATTATACATTTTATTTTAATTTACAGGTTATCTAATAATGAACAATTAGTCACTATTTTAAATGAAAATAATATACCTGAAGAAATAGCATTTTCAAGCGATGAAATGTTAGAAACAATACAATTAGAGGATTCTACTGTGTAAGTTTATATTTTATTAATAAGACTTATTTATAATTCTATACACACACACACGCACACGCACACACACACACATTTTCACACATATACACATACGCACAGCGTATTCCGATCGAAATTAATAAAATAAAAAAAACTAATAAAAAACATTTACAACTTACAATTAGTCTTTATTTTTTATATTAACTTTGAAGAACGTTTTACTCTTTTACGAAGCTATACGAA
>NW_012046723.1:0-587 GCF_000956235.1 Wasmannia auropunctata
GCCCGCTCAGAGATGTGTATAAGAGACAGGTTTCTTGCCTGCCATTTTTAAATAAAGAGGATTTGGATACAATAAAAAAAATAGAATCACTTTAAAAAACTTTTAAAAATGGATTGAAACTATCCTTTTTCTCCCTGACAGTCAGTAAATAGTCGTAAAAGGCACGTAAAGTGAAGCCTAATCAGGCAAAAAAACTTACGATTTGACAGCTATTGAAAGAAGTGAAAAATATGCTTTTCTGTATAAAATTTAATAATAACTAGTTTCCATTCATTTTTACGACTTTGATAAGTACGAAGTAAATCACATTTTCACAATTAAATACATAATAACGAAATGGCACGCAAGACAAAATTCGTTGTCAACACTTTTCACAGTAGGTCCATTATTTTCTTCAAATCGAGTATTCTCTTCATATTCGATTGTGATTGATCAATTTTTACTGCTTATGATATCGGCATACAACACATATTGTAAAATTATCACGGTTTATGACTTAAAACACCGACATATGACGTATTATAGAATGGGCCTAGTATGACAAAGAAGCTTCTAATTACTACGCGATATAGTGTCGCCACCGTCAA
>NW_012046724.1:0-499 GCF_000956235.1 Wasmannia auropunctata
CGTTTTTCAAAGGAATCTACTTATCTTTACGACATCAGATAAAAGTATATGTTTTCTAAAAGGTATATTTCAAATGCTACCCTTAGTAGTATAGAAAGCGAAGAGACTGCAAGTACATTCTGTCATTAACGCTACTAAAAGTTTCAGTGAATAGAAAACTTGATATTGTATGAGAACGAAATGGATATCGAAGAAATAATAGTTGTTGAAAGTGATGAAGAAACAATGATGCATGACGAAGGCTCCTCCTAGATACCGAAGACGAGGATGAATCTAATGAAAATGAAGAATAAGGTATGTGTCACAGCATAAGTGTATATAATTCTTATTTTACAATATATGTATATATTAGCAGAAAATATCAAGATTTGAAATTCTATTTTAGGTGAGCTTCGACTCGACTCCAGTCATACATGTTATGATAACATGGAGTTATGCCTACCGAGCAGCCCGAAAAGGTCCTTGGGAAGAAATTGCGCGAGACAACGAGAGATTTAAA
>NW_012046725.1:0-402 GCF_000956235.1 Wasmannia auropunctata
GTGAAAACAAGAACTGTCGACAAAACGAGAACGACTACAGAGATGGAATGTTATTTATTCCCCATAATCTCTTTTTCAAAGGAATCTACTTATCTTTACGACATCAGATAAAAGTATATGTTTTCTAAAAGGTATATTTCAAATGCTACCCTTAGTAGTATAGAAAGCGAAGAGACTGCAAGTACATTCTGTCATTAACGCTACTAAAAGTTTCGGTGAATAGAAAACTTGATATTGTATGAGAACGAAATGGATATCGAAAAAATAATAGTTGTTGAAAGTGATGAAGAAACAATGATGCATGACGAAGGCTCCTCCTAGATACCGAAGACGAGGATGAATCTAATGAAAATGAAAAATAAGGTATGTGTCACAGCATAAGTGTATATAATTCTTATTTTA
>NW_012046726.1:0-4530 GCF_000956235.1 Wasmannia auropunctata
CAAGAATGTGCAATAAAAAGTAGGGGTTTTCATTTAAAAAATTGAAGATAACCTTCACATGATCTTCGAGCAACTATTCAAGGTCATATTAATGTCACCACCTTATGTCTCTCTTAAAGCCATACAACTTTTTCTAAGATCAAAAATAAAAAAGGGGTGGGACATTAAAATAGGACACGCTGTTTATAATTTGATATCTACTTTATTTTAATATTTCAAAATAATTATTATGAAATATTAATGTTAAAATGAGACAGGAATCGACACTTATCAAAGCTTTCATACGAAACTTATCAGATGATATATTTATTGAATGTTCCTAATCAATATCAAGCAATTAAATTTTGAAGACATTATTATGCGATATATCTGAATATGCGAGTTTTGAACAATGGTTAGTCAATTTCAAACGCGTTTTTCATTAAAAATTATAATATCTTCAACCTTTTCATATTAAAATTTTTAATATGAAATAACCTAAAAAAATCGACTATTAGCAGGTGATGCACTAATTTTTAGGCGTGTGTGTATAAAAAATATATATGTATAATATATTAATAATTAATATGGATTACTTAACAATCAGAAAAAGAAAGAAAAGTATTACAAAAATGTTTTTTAAAATAGGATTAACAAAAACAATTAAGAAAAAATAGAATTGATTAAAATACAACAAAATTCGATTTTGTTTTAATGTAATTTTGTAAATTATTATTCATTTCTTGCATTTGTTTAATATCTCTTTTCTTATTAACAAATTTATAAAATAAAACTGTATTTTACAATATCGATAACATGATGTAGTAATATAATGAGAAAATATCCCTTTGTCTTTCTCTCAATCATATATTTTATATAAGGAAATATAACAAAAAGTATTTCTCGCGTTTAAACATTTTTCTAAAATTAATGGAGCCAATAATTGAGCGCGTTACAACAGCTGCGGGTGAGTTTCATAAATATGCATAACTGTAATGAAGGCCACTTGAGCGGAATGCATATGCATTAATGCATAGACATTAGTATATGTATATGGGGGTGTTAATATTGCGAGGATAATTCTCCGCTGAAAGGTATAATACTAATGGGCTTTTGCCCGTTTTGACTTTCATTGGATAATACACGATACCCGAATATTATTAATATTCACACAGCACTTGAAACAAGAAAAACAACAATGTTAATTAGCAAAGAATTTATTCACAGCTTTGTATAAAATTATATAACTTCATATTATTATTATTATTATTATTATTATTATTATTATTACTTTATCAGCAAAATTTTTCTAAGCAAAAAGCAGTAAGAATGTTATAATTAAAAAGAGATATTTTAATCAAATGATCAATAATGATCGAGTAAATAAAAAAGCTGATATTATAAATAATCTATAAAAATTATAAATAATAATATACAAAAAATTTATTTATTTACATGTTATTAATTAATGAATAAGGATAAGAATCAACAGATCAATCCTTGGGAATGTGTTTCAAAGATTTTTTGAGAAACAAGCACGAAATGAATAGACAGGTTTTATCAAAATTTCGAAACTTTTAATCGGAAAATGGTGATGGCTACTGGCAATAATCTGGTATCGTGACATATTCATATCTAATAAATTTCATGATTGGTTCAAGCTTACCACCACCATTATCGGACTTTGAGCTGTCTAGGGCCTGGATATCCATTTTATGCTGTGGTATCGTTGTAACAGATGAAGTAGTGGTAGCCGTTCCTGCATAACACAAAAACCAAGCATAGATATTTCTATGCATATTCTAATCATGCATGACTAATCTAAGCATAGACATCAATTAAATGACAATTGCTTAAAGTTGGGGATTCTGATAACCTTGGCGACGCGATATGAAAATGCGTTTCAAAAATACTTCGAACGTTGAAAAATAATATTAAAAACTAAATATCGTTTTGTTATTATTTATTTTGCAATTATTTACAAAAATAGAATGTATTTTAAATAGCGTCCACTAATTATATTTTGTAAATTATTTTGCATTATTTTTTGTAAAAAATTGAGTTGAAAAGTTCTTAATTATTTTTTTTCTAGAGCTAAAGCGACTGCTGCAGTAATTACTGTTTCATTGAGCATTGTAGACAAAAATATTTCTTAAATAACGGTCACTAATTATTAGTGTTATTCCTTATAAGCAATTGAAAAGTTCTAAATTTTTTTTCTACAAATATAATTACTGCAATTATTGATCACTTACTTCATCATTGAGTATTATAGAAAAAAATCGTTCTGGACTTTTTGACTCACAGAAGCTGTTAGCGGTGTTACTTTTTTTCTTGTAACTGTAATAATAACATAATTACATTCTTTCGGTAAGGTTAATGAATGTAATAATTATTTTTATCGTTATTTTTTTATATTTGAACTTATTTGTGACATAATATTCATATCTTTAATCTTCAATCTTTAACGATACTCATATACGTTGTTATAGACTGCGTTCAGCAGATAAAGCAGCTCAGAGAGCGTTTAATGATTCTTTATTATAATTGATTTCAACATTTATTGTTAGATCCAATAATCATTCATGCTGACGCTAATTTTTAGCGTCAAGGTAGAACACGTGATCAAAATTGATGCTTGATATTTGTCAATTTTGATCACCTGTTGTCAAAAATGCGCGTCAGTATAAAAAGATACTTTAAAAAATTTGCAGAACTGCACTACTCTGCACTGAACTGTAATTTGTTATAGATCTTCAAGCTTATTACAATTTGTCCGAATTGCATAAAAAACGGAGAGTATACTTTCACGAAAAAAATAAAAAGAGATCAAATGTATTTGTTATATTCTCTTTTCAAAAAGGTACATGTATGTACATTTTGAAAAAGTACATCTAATTATTGCAGTATTTTTTCCTCTATCCTGTAGGGAGACCAAATAATATAAAACATAATTATAAAATCAACAAAAAGAACATTTATTTCGTGAGATAAACAATATAGCAATCTTGCTTACCGAACTTTTTAGATGGCTCGACTTCGATAATATGTATGTCGTCGGTTTTTCTTTATTCAATCTAATCTAATTTAACATAATTTAACTCTAACAAGAGGAACCAGACATGGTCCTTCGATTTAGCTAAATTTTATATACATATATAATACATAGTTCACCCCTCCTACTAATTTGTGCTAAATGGATACGATCCACCTCTCAAGCATTTGTGAGAAAAATGCATTTAAAATTTACGCGTTTGTAATGTACCTGTCGATAAGAGCGAGTCTGATCGAAATAAGCAGCGTGGCGTAATGAGTAAGGCGCCTGACTGCAATGCTGCATGTTGCTGGCTTGAATCTTCCTTTTACTAGTTTTTTTTTCATTTATATTGCGTTGTATCATTATATGTCTTTTGATATTTAGCTTAAATAATTAATATTTTTATTATAAAATTTATTATCAGATATAATATAATGAAATAAATTCCTATATAAGCCGACACGGGTGTGGTGTGTGTATTAATTTTTATCCCTGGTGGGATATTGAAATAATAAAAATTAATATACACATCACCCGTGTCGGCTCATGCAAATAGACATAAATTACTTCGTTATATCTAATAATAAATTTTAATAAATTTTAATAAATAAGACACAAATTACTTCATTATATCTAATAATAAATTTTATAATAAAAATATTAATTTTTCAAAATACAATTTTTGTTATTTAATTCTTAATTGATGTCTTGATATCTTACTTAACACTTTTTTTTATCAAAAAAATGCTATAGCATAAGATTTTTATTGTCTTTGATCGCAATTTCTCCTATGTTCCCAATATTATTTCAAAATCAGCGATACATTCGCTTAATGTAGCACTTTAATCATTTATTTGCAATCTGAGTTTTTACAGTCGATTTTTTAATTGTGAATTTTAAGAGATTGAATAAATAGTGAAGTTTTTAGTTTTCCGCGGTTATAAAAAACTTAGTGATGTTGAGATTACGCGTGTGCAAGGACACCAATATGTAGTTGTTTGTTCAGTTGCAAGAACGAATAAAATATCGTGTTTTTAGTGATCCATATTGTAGACTAAGTACCTGGTCTTTTGTTATAATTATTATTAAGTATTTTGTTGTATTATAATATAATTATAATACAACAAAATATAATTACATAATATAATTATAATGCAACAAAATACTTGATAATAATTATAACGCAAGATTAAGTATTTACTATACAGCAGACTGTAATAAAAAAAACGCAAGCGAGAAGTCGAAATCGTCGGAATAAATGATAAAATTGTTTGGAGAGTTAAATATTGTAAAGTCGATTTTATTAAGTATTGACTTTCCAGTCAATACAAAAATGCGGCTGCGAACAACATATTAGCAGTATGGTAGGGATATTTTGTAAGTTTGGCTGTTTTTGTAAGAGTCGTATGCTGAGAGTCGACAGATTTTCCCCACATCAAGAACTAAAAAAATTTTTTTCTCGAAAACGAGGCAAAACACGTTCTTGAGTTTTTTTCCAAAGATATAGAAAAACT
>NW_012046727.1:0-1025 GCF_000956235.1 Wasmannia auropunctata
TTGCACATAGATAGTACTCTGGGAGATAGAATTTTGTGCCAAAGGATTTTTTTATTGCAAAATTAATTAAGATATAAACAATTAAAAATTAGACTACTTTATTCTGCAAAAATTCATAACTCTGTTACTAATAATGCTAATTAACTTTTTTTTTAAAATACGCTGAAAATGTGATTCAAAAGCCCATACATATATACTTAGTAACATACAGGGTGTCCCATTTTAATGTCCCATCCTAAATAACTTTTTTATTTTTGATCTTAGAAAAAAATGTTTCAGACAAAAGTTGTATGGCTTTGAGGGGGACATAAGATAATAACATTTGGTTTGACCCTAAGAGGCGTCATCAAGGTCAGGACAAGGTTACTTTGAATTTTTTAAATGGAAACCCCTATTTTTCATTGTACGTTCTTGTAGCTTATTTCGAGAGCTTTCCAAAACACATAGATAAAATGTTTTTTGGTTAAGTAAATCTCGAGTTATAAAGCTTGAAAATTACAGTACCACCGGCATTATCATTATCTAAGGTGTTCGAACAATGCCTGAAACCTTTTGAATGTTATTCAGGATCATGAGCTTGACAACATGTGTCAAAGTCATGATTATTGGAGAATGTTTCTTTTTTTTTTTAAATAAAAATAATTTTCAAAAATGAAAATAAAAGAAACAATCTCCAATGACACATGGCCTTGACACAAGGTGTCAAGCTCATGATACTGAACAACATTCAAAAGGTTTTAGCCTCATTGTTCGGACATCTTAGATAATGCTAATACCGGTGGTACTTAAAACTTTCAAGATTTATAACTCGAGATTTACTTAACCAAAAAACATTTTATCTATGTGTTTTGGAAAGCTCTCGAGAAGATCTACAAGAATGTGCAATAAAAAGTAGGGGTTTTCATTTAAAAAATTGAAGATAACCTTCACATGATCTTCGAGCAACTATTCAAGGTCATATTAATGTCACCACCTTATGTCTCTCTTAAAGCCATACAACTTTTTCTAAGATCAAAAATAAAAAA
>NW_012046728.1:0-482 GCF_000956235.1 Wasmannia auropunctata
AACGCAGCCGGTCGTCAGTTTGCTCCGAGCAGTGTGAGCGGAAAGACGTGCCTCCGCGTGAAGTGTGTTTTCAATTTTTGTAACACGGCGCGATGGAGCGTTCGCTTGAACAACGATACGCCATAAAGTTTTGCGTGAAGCTTGGAAAGAATGCAACCGAAACATTCCAGATGCTTCAAGAGGCCTTCAAGGACGATTGCATTTCAAGGTCACAATCCGGGAGGTGGCACAAGGCGTTCAAGGAGGGCCGGGAGGAGGTCGCCGACGAACCCCGTTCTGGGCTCCCAACAACGGTCAGAAATAACGAAAACGTGGATCGTGTGCGCGAAGTTTTGCGTTCCGACCGTCGATTGAGCATCCAGCAAATTGCTGACACCCTACACATGTCCAAATTTGCGGTACATGGGATAGTGACCGAGGATTTGCAAATGCGCAAGGTCTGCGCGAAGCTTGTGCCGAAAGTGTTGACGGAAGACCATAAA
>NW_012046729.1:0-463 GCF_000956235.1 Wasmannia auropunctata
GTCGTTCGTATAATTGTGTGTTCGCGAGTCGAGTCCGTATCTCGCGCCGTCCGCCCGGCAAAAGTTACGCGAATTTAAGTAGTTGCCGTTGCGCTCGCCTTGCCACAGCCAAGTCATTCGTGCGTCATTTGCGTGTTATTTTGTGTTATTTGTGCGTTGCGAATTTATCTAATTCCTTGCAAGTTAGCGTGCCGAGTTTTCGGCAGAGTTCGAGAATATCGCGATACCACGCGGCGTGGAATCAGCCATTACGCCGTGCGTGGCGTACCTCCCGCGTGTCGCGAGTTTGCATTTAGCGAGTCCGAATAGAATTTACCGCGAAGAGCTTGTACACCAGTCATCCCCGGGAGCGTTCCCGGACGAGCTCGACCTCGACGAGAATATCGATGGTTGCCGCGGCGTTAGTCGCGGGCAGAAGAAACGCTTGTATATCCCAGCACATGCAATTATATCTGTTGTTTGT
>NW_012046730.1:0-554 GCF_000956235.1 Wasmannia auropunctata
TGTGACGATACGCCCCCCGCCTCGTCACCACAAGGGGCCGACCAGCCGCCCCTGGCGCTCAGCGCCACAACTCCGACTAGACACGCGCGCCGAACGTGTTACGGGAGAGCAACCCCTCTCCACAGCCCCCGCCGAAGCCCATCGAACCTACTCCTGTCGAGACCGTTCATCCTGCGAAGAGAATCAGGGCGCCTGATTTCTTCACGTTCCTTCCGAAGAGAGTCAGGGCGCCTGACTTCTTCACGTTCCTTGCGAAGAGAGTCAGGGCGCCTGGCTTCTTCGCCTTTCGCCCGATAAGGGCCCCCCCGTTGGCACCAACACCGTGCGCACAGAGAAGGCCAGGGCGCCTGGCTTCTCCTCTCTGTCGGGCCAGGGCGCCTGGCTGACATAGACCAGCTACCGATCTAGCTGCGCCTAAGTGCCACCCGGCAATCGACCATCGAGGACATCCGCGCCGCTCCACCGTTACCGACCGAACCGCTCGGAGCGCCGGATCTACCGCCGACTGGTCCCCGTCGACTTACCGACCGTCTCTCTGAACCTCGGTAAAGCAA
>NW_012046731.1:0-651 GCF_000956235.1 Wasmannia auropunctata
CTTTCAAAATATAGTCCGGCACTCGGCAACTAAGCGGGATCCTGCGTCCTG
The DNA here is from genome assembly GCF_000956235.1 of Wasmannia auropunctata. Classification (NCBI taxonomy): domain Eukaryota; kingdom Metazoa; phylum Arthropoda; class Insecta; order Hymenoptera; family Formicidae; genus Wasmannia; species Wasmannia auropunctata. The sequence continues at coordinate 52 of NW_012046731.1, forward strand.
TCCCACGCGCGACCACAGCACAAATGTCGCTCGACGGTCCTTCCGGCAGCACGCAGGCAGCAGGGTGTCACGCGATCGGCTGATTGTGCGCCGATTGGCCCTTGCCCTGCGAGCGCGACGCTCGCGAATCGCGGCGTCGCACGTGATCAACTGGCTCGCAGCCGGTAGCGCGGACTTCAAATTAGGCTCGTGTCCCTCATCGAGCTTTGACGTCGACCCTGCTCGTCCGCCTCGCTTCAACACAGTACAATTCGCCGTCGGCAACCCGATCCTGGCCAGATCGTGAGAGTTCATTGCCTCCGTATTTACACTCGGATTGCTGCGTGCTCCCGCGATGAGCCAGTCGTCCCGAGGCCGATATCTCTCTCCCTCTCGCTGCTTGGTGTAGACGATTTCCTAATGTCGCCGATCTATACTTACGGTTACGCTCACGAGGAGAGAAAAAGTTAAATAAAGCGCGCAGCAATAAGATAGAAAACGCCATGCGCGCGGATACGCTCGCCTCCCTAAATCGGGGAGGACGCAGGATCCGAAACCGCGCTTCTTCGGTCGGGTGTTGTGACCCTTGTGACGGACGGTCAAAAAACGTCACGTCACAAT
>NW_012046732.1:0-670 GCF_000956235.1 Wasmannia auropunctata
TTTTTTGAACAATTTTCAGTGGCTTAATTTTTTATTTTAATGGCCTTGAAAAAATTCTAGCAACATCATTTCTGATGTAAAATTTCTTGCTCTTTCAGAATCTGCCATCAGAATTTGTCATAAATAAAGTCCAAAAAAGTTATAGTCGATTTTTTGGAAAAAAACCGTGATTTTTCACTCAAATTTTTTTTTTAAGCGATATTTTCACATCGAAACAACAATTAGGATGGTCTTGAGGAGTCAAAATACAGCGTCCATGAACTCTAAACTTTAAAATGTGCACATACTCATTTCAAAATTCATGATGGCGGCATCGAAAATGGCGGCCGAAAGCTCGAAATGTTACGATATTGTGCAAATTCATTTTAAAAAATGCAGTAATCATCATGACTGGTGTGTTCTTATCAATATCGTGATATTATATAATTAAAATTATTGCAACAATATGGCGGACACAAAATGGCCGATCATAACGTGCTAAAAAAGGTCAGAAGATGGGTATATAAAAGCGTTACATTTTTTTATTGTTTTATAATTTATATCAATGTCACAGTATTTTATTTTTCGTTAAACTTTTTTTTGTTAATTTTTTAATCAATTTTAAATTTTTTATACATATTTTACTTTTCAGTTTTTATTATTTTCTTGGTTGTTTTTTATCAATTTTATA
>NW_012046733.1:0-370 GCF_000956235.1 Wasmannia auropunctata
CGAAATGGCTCCTGCGTGGGTCAGCGAAATTATTCATCAGATATGAAAAGTGCACGAAGACGTGGAAAAAGTTGCGGAGAGCATTAACAGAAGAATTCACCGACATCATAGACAGCTGCGCTGTACGGAAGAATTATCGCGACGGAAAAAAACATCCGACGAGTCGCATCAAGAATATCTATACAAGATGCTCGAGATCGCAGCGCAGGCGGACGTCGACACTCAGTCGGCAATTCAATACGTTATCGAGGGTATCCGAGATGACGTTGTTAGTAAGGCGATACTGTACGGAGCGAAGACGGTACGAGAATTGAAGGAAAGATTTGCCCAATACGAAGCGATAAAGAAAGCAGGAAAATCGAGGACGAAG
>NW_012046734.1:0-490 GCF_000956235.1 Wasmannia auropunctata
AGAAAAGCGATCATCGTTATGGTATTAATATCTTAGTTATCACGCATTCTGCTTATTACATATATGTACATACAGGGTGTCTCGTAACGCTTAATTAATATTTCAAGGCGTGAAAGAGAATGAAATTTTGAACTAAAAGTTCCTCTTTCAATTTTGGCTCAGACCATTATTTACAGAGTTATTAACGAATAAAGTTAATCAATCAGATCGCGCTTAACCGGAGTACGCAGGAGCGTAGCGTGCCGTATGTGCGGCTCTTCGCGCTCACTTCACATACATTCTCCTGTGAAGTGAGCGCGAAGAGCCGCACGTACGGCACGCTACGCTCCTGCGTACTCCGGCTAAGCGCGATCTGATTGATTAACTTTATTCGTTAATAACTCTGTAAATAATGGTCTGAGCCAAAATTAAAAAGGACTTTTAGTTCAAAATTTCATTCTCTTTCACGCCTTGAAATATTAATTAAGCGTTACGGGACACCCTGTATATG
>NW_012046735.1:0-541 GCF_000956235.1 Wasmannia auropunctata
ATATTATCTATGTTAGAGAGCGAAAAGACATGATTAATTTTTGCACGGTAAGGTGACAATTTTAATATGATAAAAGTTGTAGCGTTCTTTTTAACGAATACAACAATGTATGATATAGCGAAATTATTTTACGAATTATAAGAGTTATTTTAGTTTAAAATTTTACGGGTAGCTACTACCTTTTCAATTTCGGCCCTGCGATGTGGCCAACTTCTGATTTTCGTGTTGACAATTGACGTGTAATGTTTTTATCTGATCATAGTACTCTCGTTAGTGCGAGAGTCAGAAGCCAAGTTGGCCACATCGCAGGGCCGAAATTGAAAAGGTAGTAGCTGCCCGCAAAATTTTAAATCAAAATAACTCTTATAATTCGTAAAATAATTTCGTTATATCATACATTACATTCGTTAAAAAGAACGCTACAACTTTTATCATATTAAAATTGTCACCTTACCGTGCAAAAATTAATCATGTCTTTTCGTTCTCTAACATAGATAATATTTTTAAATGATCACTGTGCTTACAATAAAGTTTAGTCAGA
>NW_012046736.1:0-1257 GCF_000956235.1 Wasmannia auropunctata
TGCGCGATTGCGGGGTGCCCTTGTTCATTGACTCACATTTAAATATTGACATAATTGATGCGCTTATCGCAAAAATATCTAATTATTGAAATTGAGTTTCTTATTTGAAAACATTCATGATTTTATAAGTTAATAACGCTTTAAGTTTAAAAATCGAATTTTGACAATTAGGTTATTTTTGCCGTAGGCGTCTCAATTTTTATACAATGACAAAGAGATCGCTTTTAAGTTTTGTCTCGTTTATTTATGATTATTTTTAATATCAGTATAATATTACAAAATATCAATGAATAAAAGTAAGATAAAAGAAATAATATTAATTTTAAAAATAATGAGTTTAAGGACAAATAAGATAAGAGAAATGGTATTAATTTTAAAAATAATGAGAGTTACAAGAACTGTTCGAAGTGGTCACTATCGCACTCAATACACAATTGGGCGCATCGAAGAAGATTTGTTGTAGCGCTAATAATCATATTAGGCGATAGAGTGGCAATGGCTTCTATTATTTTGTCTTCTAATTTTTCGAGATCACTAATCGGTTCTTGGTAAACATATTGTTTTAAGTGACCCCATAAAAAAAAGTCCGTAGGATTTAGATCCGGTGATCGATTTCTAGAACCACCGTGTCCAATCCATTTATGCAAAAATCTATAAAAGACGCACCTAATTGTGTATTGAGTGCGATGGTGGTCACTTCGAACAGTTCTTGTAAATCTCATTATTTTTAAAATTAATACCATTTCTCTTATCTTACTTTTCCTTAAATTTTATTATTTTTAAAATTAATACTATTTCTCTTATCTTACTTTTATTCATTGATATGTTGTATTATTATACTAATATTAAAAATATTATTATACTAAAATCATAAATAAACGAGACAAAGCTTAAAAGCGATCTCTTTGTCATTGTATGAAAAATTGAGACGCCTACAGCAAAAGTAACCTAACTGTCAAAATTCGATTTTTAAACTTAAAGCGTTATTAACTTATAAAATCATTAATGTTTTCAAATAAGAAACTCAATTTCGATAATTAGATATTTTTGCGATAAGCGCATCAATTATGTCAATATTTAAATGTGAGTCAATGGACAAAGGCACCCCGCAATCGCGCGCGCAATGTACCATGCCTGAGTGCGCGAATTTCAGACGCCGTAATAGGATAACTTTAATCGGTTATAATTTGAAAAGTATTATAGCCTCGACATTTTCGTATAACAGTTTTCGTCTTAGAATGCTCTCTAGAATCTGCC
>NW_012046737.1:0-477 GCF_000956235.1 Wasmannia auropunctata
ACCGCGTAATATGATATTTAACATTTTCGATAAACCTATTGCTTTCTGCTTGCAAATGTTCTTTCGATTGAATAGTTTTTTTTTGTTATAACTTTTGTGATTTTTCGAGATCAATTCTGTGAATTCTTTTAAATTTTCTTACCCAACAATGTGATGTTTTAAATCCTGGAACGGGAAAAAGTTCCTCTTCCGCTCGAATGATCCATCGAGCAATATCAATATCATGAACAGCGACTCCTCTTTCTAAACTTTCTTGAAATTTATTTAATGTGAACGATGAAATTAATTTTAGCTTCTCCAGTCTATTTCCACCTCTCCTTATTTGTTCCTTCCATCTTCGTAACTGACGTAGTGATGTTACTTTTCGAAACATATGTTTTACGTTTTGAAGCGACTTTGGTCTAGCCGTACCGTCAGGTTTCCAAAATTCTACGGCTCTTCTTTTATATTCGATTGGTATACCATTATTTATACATA
>NW_012046738.1:0-325 GCF_000956235.1 Wasmannia auropunctata
ACACACACACACACACGAGATGTAAATCCGACTGGTAACTTCCACGTAGTACATCTTGGGTAATGCCAATACCAGCGGTACAATATATATTGTATATTGATATATATATGTATATGTGTTCATACATATCAAGCGCTGCGGTAGCGGCGCGACGCCAAGTATATATAAAATAATATATATAAAATAAAAGTCGGGTGATGACTTGTGAGTATACGGCACTGGCACTGCGCTACCGCTTAGCTTTATCTCGAAGTTTTGCCTCGTCAGATTTCCGATTTTTAATATCTCGGAAACGAAAGTTCTAATGAAAAAATCTAATGACACT
>NW_012046739.1:0-402 GCF_000956235.1 Wasmannia auropunctata
TATTTTATGTCATTTTGATCTTTCTGTTCTCCTTGGGCAGGAATTTTGATTTATGATCAATGTCAAATCGATTTCGCAGTTTGAATCGACAGGAGGTCGACATGGAGTCAAAAAGACATCGATGTCGATGTCAATTTCGATCTCATTTCGAACCCACTTTTCGACGTCGAATCGACGTCGGGTCGACAAATTGTTTCTCACTGGGAAAGCCCTCGCGTACGAGTGCGCGAGTATTAACGTAAGTGCGTGAGTACTCGAGTCGCGAGTACTCCTCGTCGTGCGGATTTGTGTTATTGCGCGCGATTCCGTCGCGTTCGGCTTAAGTAATCTTATACTTGTTTTTCGCCTCCGTCGATGCGTCCGGCGTGTGAATTAAGATCGATATTGTTGACTGTCGTTAGA
>NW_012046740.1:0-516 GCF_000956235.1 Wasmannia auropunctata
AGAGAATCGACTTCAGGTTTTGCACATGTGTTAAGGTAATAAATAAAAACAATTTATTAAATTTTCAAGGTTTTATCAATACTAGAACGTTAGCACCAGAACATCCTTAATACCCAGTGAGAAGGCTGATGTCGAATCGACGTCGTTTCGATGTCGATGTCATCGAAAACTCATCGAATCGAAATTGACATCGAAAATCAGGCCATTTCGATCAAATTGTTTTGACATCAAGAAATACTTGTTTCCAAGTTACCAATGTCCAAAACCCAAAATTAGTCTAAAATTAAAAGTTAATTATGCATATATACCCAGTGAGAAATAATTGGTCCGAAAAGACGTCGAATCGACATCGAATCGACCCAAAGAACAGAAAAGTCAAAATATATCAATTTGACGTCAAATTGACCGAATTTACGTCATTTTTTTACATTATAAAATCTAGATTTCTAATCTAGATTTCAAATGACTAAAGAATGACTTTATATTGACTTTTTTTTATAGTGTCGATTTTTTTGA
>NW_012046741.1:0-681 GCF_000956235.1 Wasmannia auropunctata
GAGTAATCTATCGAAACTGTGTCCTCATCGCGAAATGTCACAGTTTTTATCTCGGATGATGAGAATATTTGCAGAGGTGGCAAGTTATGTAATTTTGCGCACAACGTTGGATAATGGGCAATATTCAATCACGCGATCGTGTAAGATGAGACAATAGGCTGTAGTATTCTCCGGCATATTTTCTTTACAGTCAAATTCTATACGCACATCCACGGTAGCGCTCTTGACGGATTCGTTTTATCGCGTGCAGTCAATGACTACGAAAAGTCCATTCTCCAAAAATGAACCTACAGTTAACAGCGTTTCATCGTTTGTGCATCCGTAATCAGGAGACGCGGTAGCGGCTCCCGCCAAGTATATTTTTTTCGTTACATACAGAGACGCTACAGTTCAGGAGACGCGGTAGCGGCTCCCGCCAAGTATATTTTTTTCGTTACATACAGAGACGCTACAGTGTATCCTTTACCGGACGGATAACGTTTCTGTAGGAATAAATTATTATATCTTTTGATTATATGAATATTATCGGTAAATGCCTATTTTGTGAAAAAATCTATATTTTCTAATCACAATGCTGTAATAGCGATGTCCATAAGTGCATTTGATGCATAAGCGCATAAAGTGTATGCATTTTCTTGCCCGATTTTATGTCATTCAGATACGTCGTCGTCGTCGTCGTCA
>NW_012046742.1:0-470 GCF_000956235.1 Wasmannia auropunctata
TATTACTATCATAAAGTACACTTCAAGCCATTCAACTTTGATCTAGAACCTTTTTTCTATCTCTCATAGTTTCGACGATATTCACGTCGGAAGAAAAAAACCGATTTTTTTCAAAAGGTGATTTTATCCCTTCAAAACGGAATAAAGCACCAACCAAAATAGTTTTGTACTACGGATGAACTGCTCTACTTTTATACAAAGTTTCAGATTTTTCTGAATTTTCGGGTTCCGTAACTTCCCTTGTGAGTTCAAGCACTGGGTCTCGCACAATTGTATATCACAATCGAGGCTTACCCGAGTTGATGATAAAAAATTTCGATCAACTGAATTTAGAGGAATCTAGCTGGATTCATTTTGAGATGCGTCTCATAATGTTATAAGGAAATAATTGTACGCAAGGCAAGGTGGTTAGGTGCAGGTGACACATTCAATGTAGCTGTTCTGTACTATTTGAACAAAAGCAAAATTGA
>NW_012046743.1:0-600 GCF_000956235.1 Wasmannia auropunctata
AGAAATATCTAATGTCCGTTGAAATTGATGTTTTTAGAACATCTGTAAGACATTGCAATTCAACATTGTTCATTATTAATTTAATCCGCACAGAATAATAATATTTATTAGATATTTATTCAATTTTTATGAAACTAAAATAAAAACCATTATAAAACGTTAAAAAAAATAATTTACGTATACGGTGTTTCCAAAGGATCAATTCCTTCTAAACTAATATTCAGATCCAACGGTCACTCATCCAAGCCACGACCGCCACCAACGTTGCTTAACTTTTGTGATCGGGAATTGCAGACACTTCGTGATGATCTATGCGATTACTTGATGTTTATGTCATGGATATATATTCGTGATAGATCAGATTAATAAAATTATCAAAAAAAACGAAAATATATCTTTTTATAAAGATAACTTATAAAGATAATAAATTTAAAAGTTAACATACAATAACATGATCGATAATCAAATGACCAACATCGATTTCCGCGTAAAGATTTAAATATCGTTCGTAAATGAGCCTCGTTAGGAAATCAAGTTGAAATCGTGATAATTTCTATTTACGTAAATTTGTTCATATTTAACAAAATTAACTAAATTACT
>NW_012046744.1:0-369 GCF_000956235.1 Wasmannia auropunctata
AAATACAGAAAATACGTAAAAAACAAAAAGCAAAACTTTTAAAGCTTAAAATATATGTGTTTATATCTCTATTAATACACTTCTCAACGAATTAAAGCATCACTTACTCTACCCTCCAAAAATAGACAAGTTTCAAATGAGTGTAACTTCGTCAAAAATTATCGTATCGAGATGTTCAAAAAAGCATTTTACAGCTTGAAATCTCTACTTTCCAAGTCGATACTTTAGAGAACAATCCTACTGATCTTTCATGGAATTACACGCATAGAAAAGGAGACTCGACGAATCTCAAAATTTTTTACGAACTTTGACAAGTTCCACGGCGCGAATTAAAAATCGCAAGCAAATGCAGTTTACAGCTTTCGAAAA
>NW_012046745.1:0-301 GCF_000956235.1 Wasmannia auropunctata
CAAAAATTAATTATATATGTCTCAAAATAGGTAATTACTTTTATTTATACTAAATTCTATTTTAAATACAGAAAATACGTAAAAAAACAAAAAGCAAAACTTTTAAAGCTTAAAATATATGTGCTTATATCTCTATTAATACACTTCTCAACGAAATTAAAGCATCACTTACTCTATCCTCCAAAAATAGACAAGTTTCAAATGAGTGTAACTTCGTCAAAAATTATCGTATCGAGATGTTCAAAAAAGCATTTTACAGCTTGAAATCTCTACTTTCCAAGTCGATACTTTAGAAAACGAT
>NW_012046746.1:0-363 GCF_000956235.1 Wasmannia auropunctata
TCGTCGGAATCTTCATCTTCTCTCTCTGAGAACTCGTCGTCATCTCCATCAGTCCATGGTTTCATAAAATCAGCTGACGTCGTTGTCTGGGCAGGTCGCTCGCCCTCGCCGATCTTTCGAACTGTGTATCTCTGGTTTCTCATAGAGTTATGAGAAACCAGAGATACACAGTTCGAAAGATCGGCGAGGACGAGGGACCTGCCCAGACAACGACGTCAGCTGATTTTATAAAACCATGGACCGATGGAGATGACGACGAGTTCTCAGAGAGAGAAGATGAAGATTCCGACGACGATGTCTGCCGACGCGGTACATTCGAGGGCGAATGTGATAGCAGGAAGGGCCGAGTGTAGGAAGACGAAA
>NW_012046747.1:0-627 GCF_000956235.1 Wasmannia auropunctata
TCTAATTAAAAGAATTCTCGAAGGATTTTTTATGTGTTTACAATAATTTATTTAGAAAAATGTATAATGATGTTTTTTTTAAAACGATTCAAATTAATATATAAGTCATTTGCGCTCGCAAATCGGTCTAACCAGTCCGTTTCATTTTACATCGAATATAGTCTTTATGCAATACAATCTCGATCTCGCGAACTCGTGTACTCTTAACTCGTGTATTCTCTTAACTCGTGAACTCTTACTCGTGTACTCTTAACGCGTGAGAACCAGACTCTCTTGTGGCTTTTTGCGGACTCCCTTTTTCTTTTTTTTGTCTACTCATGACTCTCCTCCGTAATCCTCGCGACGCGCCACGACACCACGCGGATTTTTACGGACTCCTCGTATCGATCGACTATCGACCCGATACTCGATTTTTCGTCTTCCTACACTCGGCCCTTCCTGCTATCACATTCGCCCTCGAATGTACCGCGTCGGCAGACATCGTCGTCGGAATCTTCATCTTCTCTCTCTGAGAACTCGTCGTCATCTCCATCAGTCCATGGTTTCATAAAATCAGCTGACGTCGTTGTCTGGGCAGGTCGCTCGCCCTCGCCGATCTTTCGAACTGTGTATCTCTGGTTTCTCATA
>NW_012046748.1:0-316 GCF_000956235.1 Wasmannia auropunctata
ACACACACACACACACACACACACACACACGCGCGCGCGCGCGCGCGCGCGCGCGTATATATATACACATACATACATATATACATATATATATGTATGTATGTATATTAGTACTTGTGTATATAGCAAATGTTTCATTGAACTCGTGTGATCAGTTTTATCTCGATTAAATTGAAAGCCGGCCGAAACGGGAAAAAATTGTCTCGAAACTTAAGCGTTAATCCGCTGCTATTTATTATTCGTTGAACCTATCATATTATAGAAATATCTCGATTCATTGAATTGCAATTGGAAATATCTTATTTACATTCGATAT
>NW_012046749.1:0-740 GCF_000956235.1 Wasmannia auropunctata
TAACTCCGCAGTGGTCCGCTGGACGTCGGGTTATATCCCATCTCAAGTGGGCCACTGCACTGCTTAGTCGTTGCAATTATTGCAACGACGGCAGTTTTTGGAGGACGCGTGCATTGTGGGCGCCGAAGTCCTGCGTCGGCGTCCTCAATAATTATGGGTCATTGTTGCAATAATAGATTGCAACAGTGACCTGCTTATTTCTAAGTGTGACGTTGTAAGTACGTCAAAGCGAGACTTATCGTATCGACAGAATTCATTTTCACACTGCACCAATTTATTTAATATATATTTTTGTAATCACTACATTTTTTGTGTTTATAATATATTGGTCTATGTATTCATACATATACTTGTACATTTTTTTCTAAAACCTACATAGTATGAGCGAGGCAACGCGCAATGGGCGAAAGCGCGTGCCAGCGTGCGAAGGAGCGAGAGCGCGAGTGAGACCACGCTATGCGTGGGAGGGAGAGCCTGCTATGGGCGCGCTATGCGTGGAAGGGAGAGCGCTATGGGCACGCTATGCGTGAAACCGCGAGGGAGACCGCGTGCGCGTAAGCATAGCGGCGGCGCGGCAGCGTGCGCGTAAGCGAGTAAGCATGGCAGCGGCGCGGTAGCCTGCGTGGAAGCAAGAGCGCGAGGGAGACCGCGTGCGCGAGGAAGACCGCGTGAGCATAAGTGAAAATGCATGGGAGGAAGAACCTGTTATGGGCGCGCTATGCGTGGAAGGGAGAGCGCTA
>NW_012046750.1:0-614 GCF_000956235.1 Wasmannia auropunctata
CACTTCGCAGATCAGAATCTTTTTTTGTATGAAAAAAAACATGTTACTTTCTAATTGAAGCATGTAAATTGAGGGGAAATGTATGTACATGATATCGTTTGAGAAAAACGCGAGAAATATATCTAGAATTCATTCTTTTCAGTAAAAGTTTGTTTTATCTGTGGTGCGCAGAAATTAAGAACATTTAATAAATTTGAGACACAGATCTGAATCTTTTTTTGTATGAAAAAAAAAACATGTTACTTTCTAATTGAAGCATGTAAATTGAGGAGAAATGTATATGCATGATATCGTTTGGGAAAAACGTTGGAATGTATCTCTTAGCAGATCTAGAATTAATTCTTTTCAGTAAAAATTTGTTTTATCTGTGGCGCGCAGGGATTAAGGACATTTAATAAATTTAAGACACTTCACTTCACAGATCTGAATCTTTTTTTGTATCAAAAAAACATGTTACTTTCTAATTGAAGCATGTAAATTGAGGAGAAATGTATGCACATGATATCGTTTGGGAAAAACGCTGGAATGTATCTCTTAGCAGATCTAAAATTAATTCTTTTCAGTAAAAGTTTTTTATCTGTAGAGGCGCGCAGGGATTAAGGACATTTAATAAA
>NW_012046751.1:0-429 GCF_000956235.1 Wasmannia auropunctata
TATTTATTAACCAGCACAATCCTTACATAGCAAAGAATTGAATTCTTATTACAATATTTATTTTGTGTAATAACTTTTCAACAAAATTACAAAAGCATGAAATTAATTTATTAAAAAACGAAAGTGACATTACGATTTCTTCTCGTAGATTATAAAGGCATCTGCATCTTATATATCGGTGTTACATGCCATGTATTGAAAATATACACAACATTTTAAAAATCTTGTACAAAAGACGGGTGTTTTGATGTAATTATCAAATAATTATTTAATAATCATTGCGGTGCAATGAACGTCTCGAATTGAAATCTTAATTTAACTAATGTAGAAAGAGTTAACATAAACAAATATTTAAATACGATGCAAAAATATTTTTTTTATACCTAGCTGGCTTTATTCATTTCTTGTTACTTATTTTGCTTTTGGGGA
>NW_012046752.1:0-708 GCF_000956235.1 Wasmannia auropunctata
GCCTTAGCTGACTCGCACCGGAACCTGGAATGAAGCTCGGCAGCTTAATTGCTCTCAAATAGTGTAACGGAACGCGGACTCAAATACGACCTGTGTGCGTGGCTTCTCCGTCCTTGCGGTCCTCCTCTTGTGGCTGTCGCGACGTCGGTGATACGGGTAAAATTTAACAAGGTCTCCCGGAGCCGCCGATACGCTAAGTTAAATAATCGAGATCGCTACGGACTAAAAAGTAATTACAAACGATAATCGGTATTCGGGCGCGGCAGCCACGCAAACGTAGTCCCGCAGCCCGCGCCACGCGTCCGCCTCCGAAATTCGGAAGGACACAGGACTCGAAGCTACCGCCCGCGGTCGGGTCCGCAGATCCCTTGTGACGGACGGTCCAAAAAGGGACGTCCCGTCACAACCTTTAGTATAATACTTAAAGATTTAAACGTAAAGCAATTTTTTCTGCAATTCTTACTATAAATGCATTTATAGTATTAAAATCATATTTTTTCTAAAAGCAATATATTTGAGAGAAATGCTGAGAAAAATTTAAAGAATATTTTTTTACAAAGCAATAAATTTAAGAAAATATTTATTTATTTTTAACTGTTTAATATCAGTACGTTTTTTTAAAATAACATTTTTCTCAAAATAATATAGTGTTTGAGTATTAATTATTTAAAAAAAAAAAGATATATAATAAAAATTATAATTAGGTTT
>NW_012046756.1:0-503 GCF_000956235.1 Wasmannia auropunctata
CCGGTGACCCGACGACCATTGAGACGACCAGAGATAATAGTGCACATCAGCCTGTACCTCAGCGGGACGCTGAGAGGCTGCGGAGCAGGCTTTCTTCACTTATAGAGCAAAGTGCAGCGCTCTAAAGCTTTCGGGCTGATACTCTTGCTGGCATTGCGAGAGATGCTCTACTGGTAGGGGTGGTCGACGTGCAGGCCGTCGAGAGATGGCTGCGTGAGATCTTCCCGCCGCCAGCTGTGCACCCTCCACGGCGCGCGTCGACTAAGCAGCGCAGTCCTCCCTCCAAACGAGAGAGTAGGAAGCAGATAAGGAAAAGGGAGTTTGCCAAAGTGCAAATCCTTTACAGAAAGAATCTTAAAACCTGTCTGTCGTACGTGCTCGATGGCGGCTCAGAACGCGTGCGCCCGTCTCCTAGCGAATTCTGTGATTACTGGCGTCCCATTATGGAGACGGCTAGTGTCGCGGATGGGGACATGACGGGCCTGCGTGAGCTGTACGGAGAG
>NW_012046757.1:0-558 GCF_000956235.1 Wasmannia auropunctata
AAAACAAAAGTTAATACATCGTTTCGACACAACACGACACGAGCTGACGAGCAGTTTGATCTCTTGAGCATAAATCACAAGGATTCATATAATCTTTCTGATTTGTTGGATTGTAAGTAGCCTGTTGCAAGTTCATATATGTTATACGTTTGTGCTTGTGCTGTTTCTAAACCTTCGAATTCGGTATTTCAGACAAGTGTCCGTATTGCGTTATATGTTTGTGGCTGTTCTGGACCGTATCAGATTTGATATTTCGATAAAGTGTCTGCATTGTATTATACGTACGTGTTTGTGATCACGTATTTTGAGTCATATCAGACTCGGTACTGTGTGATGTTTCGGATTTTGTGTAATGTTTCAATAATCCACATTGATATGGCAGTAAAAGATCTGTTGATTACTTGGAAATTTAGTGATGAAGTCATAGGACATTTCATAGGTATGTAAAATAATTTATGTACATGTAATATAGGGCTGCGTTCTGTTTAACGTATGTTGCGCATGATGTGTATCGTAACCTTGTTGTCCAAATGTTAAAGATAAAAGGATAAATCATGC
>NW_012046758.1:0-665 GCF_000956235.1 Wasmannia auropunctata
AGATGGAGTCTAAATAAGATACGTCGTTGAAATGAGATTTCGAGAATAAGGAAATATTGGTGCCAATTCTTAACGCGTTCGACGCGAAACGTTTACGTAAGCGATTTCCGAGCGTGGCGGCGCTTAGTCTCGACGAGAAATAATTACTAATTGTGGATTATTATACGCGAGGATTGGAAGGAATGGATGCGTGACGTTGGCGCAATAAAATATAACATATTTTTTTACAAATTTGTTTTTTTTTATTGCAGGTCCAACCTACAAGTACAGAAAGCGAAATACAAATACAAATGGTAAAAAAAAAAGAAAACGTCTACGCTTTCTATTTTGACGCGGTTTTGAAACGCGCGTACATTTCCTTCAAGATACGCCTCTTGAGGAGTTCCCACTCGTCGTGCTCCAAGAGTTTCCGCACTAGATGCTCGCGTGACTCTTGATCTCCCTTCTCCTCGTCTCGTTGTCTCCTGCTCTTGAATCTCTTCCTCTTGCCGTCACTGCGCTATTCATGTTTCTTCGTCTGCGCCGAAAAATGACTCGTCTGAAAAAAACAAGTTTCCACGTCAATCAGCATGATACGAATGAAATAGAATCTTTAATTGCGAAAAAGGTAACATGATTACATATATCGTATCGAATATGTCATGTTTCTCTTGCGCGTACATGAT
>NW_012046759.1:0-384 GCF_000956235.1 Wasmannia auropunctata
CGCAAGGGCGATTATTTCAATACATACCCTTTGGAATGGAATACGTAGGATTCGATGCCAACGGGCAACGAGTAATGGGAGTTCGTGACACTGAGTATAAATAATGTTCCAAAAAAATAATAATGTTGCGTAATATTATAAAACTTAAATTGAATTAAAATTATTCCTTTTAGTTGTATAGCAAACGTTGTTGTGAAAGATAAAGATTTCTGTTGGAAAATACCAGATACGTGGACATTCGAAGAGGCAGCGACGATTCCATGTGCTTACAGCACAGTTTATTTAGCTCTATACATTTATGGGAAAATGAAGAAAGGCGATAAAATACTTATACATTCCGGTACTGGCGGTATTGGACAAGCAGCTATTCATCTCGCTCTCAAA
>NW_012046760.1:0-379 GCF_000956235.1 Wasmannia auropunctata
TCCATTTAAAATTTAATTTTACATGTATTATATTATCATACAAAATTACTGTTTTTCTATAGGTTCGTGGAGATCTAAGCACATTCTGTTGGGTAGAAAACAATCGATGCGTCGAATATCGACGTGAAAATTTAGTACATGTGGTTTATTCATCACTCAATTTCAGAGATGTAATGCTTGCGACTGGCAAATTAGTATTTAATCAAGCGATTTCGCAAGGGCGATTATTTCAATACATGCCCTTTGGAATGGAATACGTAGGATTCGATGCCAACGGGCAACGAGTAATGGGAGTTCGTGACACTGAGTATAAATAATGTTCCAAAAAAATAATAATGTTGCGTAATATTATAAAACTTAAATTGAATTAAAATTATTC
>NW_012046761.1:0-1810 GCF_000956235.1 Wasmannia auropunctata
TCATTGTGATCGCGCTAAAGTTTCTTTAAACGAAGCGATTCGAATATCGGCGCAACTCGCGTTGGAAGATCATCAAATTGTCAAAGTGAAAGCCATCGAGATAGTGGAAGATGACGATGACGTTCCATTAGAATATCTCTCATCTTCATTATTAGTTGAGGCATTTAATGATATGCCATTGATACAAACGAATATCACTCTATTAACATCGCCGAATCGTTTCAATTCATCAAATTTATCACAAAACATTTCAGTCGTAGATTTAAACAAAATATCTATAGATGACAAAGCTTTAATAGTTACCGGATTCAATCTTTTGACCAAACGACAAACCTTAAAACGACTGTTACCATTTTTGAGAGAAGGTGGTTATCTGTTAACACGCGAGAAAAGCGGTTTAACTGACTATAAGAAATACTTGCATCAGTACGAATTAAATGTTATTCTGGAAAAGTGCACTGATAAAGAAACAATTGTGCTTCTGAAGAAGAAAATTTTAATAGGAAAACGAACTATTGTCTATATAAATAATGATAATTTCAATTGGCTGGAGGATCTAAAGTCGCTTGTGAGCGATGAGAACAAACTCGAGAAAAATAGTAGAATTATAATTGTTGGAGAGAGAGATTTTGAGTGCGGTTTGTTAGGCTTTGTAAATTGCTTAAGAAAAGAACCGAACGGAGAATTTGTTAGGGGTGTGTTTATTCAAGATAAAGAAGCTCCTAAATTTTCTGTACAAGATTCATTTTATTTACAGCAACTGCAAAAAGATATGACCATTAACGTATTGCGATCTAATAAAACTTGGGGATCGTATAGACATTTAAGATTACCAAAACCGGAAGTCAAATCTGTATCTAGCGCTCATGTCTGCCAAACGGTACATGCAAATCTTCTCAAAACATATCGATAATCTATTGTATTATTGTGTTATATACATTATTATGTATTTTGTAACAACTAATTAGTAAGAAAAAACACTATCACGGTTAAAGCGAATCTTGATGTTTTAATTACATTTATATGTAATCTTATAAATTTCAGTTCAAATAAACCGCGCGCTAAATATCGATCTTAAAACATAAGCTCTAAACTAAATCAGAATAATATCATAATTAAATTAACAAATTAATTTAATAATTTAATGCTATAAGCATCTTATAAATTCTGTAAAATACCTTACTTTAAAAAATAATACTTCAGCCAGTATAATATAATATTTTGTGCAATAAATATTTTTAAATTATTATTGAAAAATACTTTTATTTAATATTCTAGTTAAATACTATTATTTAAATAATTAAATTATTTTACAAAACTAAAAGATGCTAATTAACATTAAATTATTTTGTTACATAACATCATTAAGTAAATATTTTCGACTATTGTGGATAAACATATTGGAAATTTTCAAGATACTAGTTTTAAACAAATGATAATGCGGAAAACGCCGCGGCGTAATCTTAAATTTATTGGTGGAAAAAAAGTTTAGTTATATTGTTATGTACTATTCAGTTTAGAGCTATTCTTTAAGACAGATAAATATACGGTGCGCGATTTACTTGAACTGAAAATTACAATATTCACATATAAATATTATTAAAATATCAATATCCGCTTTGACCTTGTTGACGTTTCTTCATTTTAGTTTAAATTCTATGATCGATTTATGTTTAAATATTATGTGTCTTAAATTTTGTTATGATATTTCCATTTAAAATTTAATTTTACATGTATTATATTATCATACAAAATTACTGTTTTTCTATAGGTTCGTGGAGATCTAAGCACATTCTGTTGGGTAGAAAAC
>NW_012046762.1:0-785 GCF_000956235.1 Wasmannia auropunctata
TCCGATCTGTAGGAAGGCGCATAATCGAATATATATTAAAATATTACAGATGGGAAGTTCGAAATAACGGAAGGCGACAGCGTTGTTGTGACAGGTATAGTGCACGAGACATCAAATTTAGAACAAGAAATGACTCCGATAGATCAATTATCCGAAAACAACGATGAAGAAGAACAAATGACCGCACGAGATATCTACAAGGAGTTGAAACTGCGCGGTTATCAGTATAGCGGCTTGTTTCGTGGCTTAAAGAGTGCATCTATTTCAGGCAAAAATGGACATATTATTTGGACAAACAATTGGGTAACATTTATGGATAACATGTTACAGATGGGTATTATCGGTTATGATACAAGGGATTTATATGTTCCTACGAGTATTCAGAAATTAGTAATCAATCCTGAGCTTCATGCAATGAAGCTACAGGACAACTACGCTGACGACTTGGAAGCTACGATAAACAAAGACAAAGGTAAATATTCTTCATTTATTAAGAACTGTTTTGTATAAATTCATGAACATCGTGTAAAAAGAATCTCTTTAACATAATGCGTGTAATTTGAATTATTTTGTTACAGAATTACCAGTACGCATGTACAGAGAGATAGACACGATTGTAGCTGGCGGAATAGAGATTCGAGGTCTTAAAGCTTCTCAGATCACTCGCCGAAAATTAGTTCAAGATGCAGTTATCGAAGAACACGTATTTGTAGCTCATTGTGATCGCGTTAAGGTTTCTTTAAACGAAGCGATTCGAATATCGGCGCAACTTGCGTTGGAAGATC
>NW_012046763.1:0-1361 GCF_000956235.1 Wasmannia auropunctata
GGGATAAGGGACGCGGGGTGTGTCGGAGGACGGTCTCAGGTCGACGAGAATCGAGCGAATTTCGGAGGAATCGCGCGATACTTCTCGATGGCGCCGCGTCACACCTCACGGGTATTGCTCCGCGGCGCGCAACTAGTACCCTCGGCACGAGGCCAAGAATCCGAACTCGTTTTTCGCGGGTTGTACCATAAGTTCCCGTCGCTCGATTTCGTCTCCCCGGCTGTAGTGACGAGTCGATGTAATTTCCCGGTACAATTCGAATTCCCGATATGATACCGACGCAAGGGCGACTCTCTGACGACCGGCGCGCGAGCATACGTGGGTTACGCGGTCGCGGCGTGCAAGGGCACGCCCAAAAGATACTGCGAAATTCGTTTCTCGCGAGACGGGAAAGTCTAAAATGTTCACGGCACGAAATTCACTTCACGATATGCGGAGATTTTACAAAATCCGACACACACGGAACGACGAAACGGACGCTCTCGCTACTTACAATTAGACAATACGGACAATACGCGGTGACTTGGCCGTGGGAAGGCGAATTTATAGGCGACAATCTCAATTACTCTAATCTAGCGCGATCGAGTGAGCAGTGCAATTTCAGATTTGCGAAAAATATACTAATCGCGACACTACTCGACACGGTACTCACGTCCACATGGAACAACGTTTTATTCTCGCACGGCCCCTTCGTCTTGCGAAAATCGGCAACTTTACAATACGCTAGCGACGCTCGTCTCATCGTAGGCTCTTCGACTCCTCGCTCGTCTCGGCTCTCGATACTTAGATTCGGTGCGTGGCTCCGGATCCTGCGTCCTTTACAAAATTTTGCACGTCCGGCGGATCGACGATCACGGCACGAGTGACGATCCTTTGCAGCGAGGGGAGCACATTGGTAGCGGGTCCATCTGCCGGTTTCGACGGCCTCTTCATGTGAGTCCCTCTTGCGTGACCCCCTGCGCCGCAGGCGGACCGCGGTAGTCGCGGGCCCCGTGATAACGAGCGCGAAATTCTAATTCCGAATGGCTGGGAGAGTCTTTCGTCCTCGTGATTCCGAAGCGAGCCCTGGCGGTCAGCTCTCCTGTGCCCTTTTTTCACCGGATTCTTGGCAGGGCCGGTTGCTCACTCCGACTCTAAAAAGCGAATTGCAGTAAGAGGGTTCACCGTGACAGAAAAAAAGTAGTAATTAACATGACCTGTGCTCCAATCTCGCGCGGACTGGATTTCCGATGGCCTCTCGACTTCTTGTCTTACAAGGGAAGTTTGCGAACCCGAAAATTCAGAAAAATCTGACTCTTGGTGTAAAAGTAGAGCAGTTCATCCCTAGCATGAAACTATTTTTCGTTGGTGCTCAATTCCGT
>NW_012046764.1:0-402 GCF_000956235.1 Wasmannia auropunctata
CGCACATTTTCAGGCTGCGTAAATTCAAATACATTTATTACGCACCAACGTCCTATTCCTCGCATAGGCGTTACTTCACTATTGTAGATTTATTCTTGACGAGCCCTAATGCGTTTAAATGTATTTAAATTTACAGAACCTGAAAATGTGCGTTATACACTATTTATATGTTATTGCGAGAAATATCATCCACATTCCTCGGTGGTCGAATGATAGGACGCTTTGCCGACAGTGCAGAGAGAACCGGATTCGATTTTTAGGTTCGACTCCAAATACGCACTTCGTGATACACATGACTTTTTTTATTATGGACTAGTGACTTTTTTTATTATGAAATGGATATGTGATTATGTAATCTTTATCGTTAAAAAATTTTTTAATTTATACATTTATATGTGTTAT
>NW_012046765.1:0-489 GCF_000956235.1 Wasmannia auropunctata
TGGTAATACTGAAAACGGTTACTGAAAATGTTTAAATTTTTTAAAAAATTTAATCATTTTCAGTAACCGTTTTCAGTATTACCATCGCATATCGAAACACAACCATCGCCGTTATGTCGGCTAGCGACAAGGATTTTTTGCGCGGAAGTAGAGCTCTTGGATAGGCTGAACTATAACATCGAAACCTGCGATTGGTCGGCAGTTTCCACGTGCCACCGTCTTTATCATTCTGAGTTGAATCGTCGCAGAGGTAAGACCCGCAGCAGCGGATTAGCGAAGACAGTAGTAACAGTTCTACGCACGCTACGCACGCTACGCTCCTGCGTACTCCGGCTAAACGCGATCTAATTGATTAACTTTATTCGTTAATAACTCTGTAAATAATGGTCTGAGCCAAAATTGAAAGAGGAACTTTTAGTTCAAAATTTCATTCTCTTTAACGCCTTGAAATATTAATTAAGCGTTACGGGACACCCTGTATAGGCAGTT
>NW_012046766.1:0-334 GCF_000956235.1 Wasmannia auropunctata
GTAAGTCTCTTTATCTACATAGTAGTATAGTGTGTGTACTTGGTATCTTTGTACTAATAAACACCAAACAAAAAATTTCAATAACAGAAATGTTTTTAGTCAAAACAGAAATAAAATCTTGTTTTATTGATATATACTAAACTAAATAGGCAAAAAATATAATATATTAATAAACATAAGATTTGCCCTGCTTTGTTTTTTTAAGGAATTTACCTTTGGTTAATAATATTAACACTTTAATAATATTTTTTACTATTAATGGCTTTCCACTTTCTTTAATATTTCGGATGTAATTGTTTTTAGATAATTTCTAATTATAAGATATTCCAGAAAG
>NW_012046767.1:0-959 GCF_000956235.1 Wasmannia auropunctata
GGTTCTTTATTCACTAGAATTTCTGGTCCTTTTAAGATGTTATCTTCAATTCTGATCTGGAATTTTGATATTTTTTCCTTCATGATTTAAAATTTTATTAATTATTATTAACACGTATTAACATGTAATAATAATGGTTAGATAAGTTTGACTAGTTATTTTTTTTTAAATTATAAAATATGGCATATGTATTCAAAACGCAAATATTAAAACTAAAAAATAACTATAAATTTAAAAATGTTAAAGATTGCAAATGAAGATTACCATATTACTATATTATTAGTAATATAGTAATATAACAATAATAGCAATCAAAATTTTTATTATGATAGTATAATGTAATGAAAAATGAAAAGAATTTTTAAATGTTAATTTTTAATAACAGTAAAGTAAAACTTGAATTACGAATTTTGTACTTCGTTTTTAATAGTTGCCTTAGTAATATTCCGATCACACATTTTTATGAATTGTATATTAACTTTGTTGCTTGTGCTTTTTGTGACACTCAGGTAGCGACTCACGCGATATCGTTAAACTGCTCCTTTGTGTCTTAATAACGCTTTAGTCTTTCCAATACATAGAGAATTTTATCGTGAATTTTGCGTAATAGTTATAGTTTTTAACCTTGGAAATTTCCTGGAAACAACTTAAACCTGAATAGATTATTTGTTACTGTATGTGTGTGTTGCGAATAGAGAAAACTATAATTTGTACTGAAGTTATCAAATTGCTTGGTGATTATGACGTCTTTCTTGGAAATAATTAGTTTCTAAAGACAATTAAAATTCTTTTCAATACTTAAAATATGGCGTAAGTCTCTTTATCTACATAGTAGTATAGTGTGTGTACTTGGTATCTTTGTACTAATAAACACCAAACAAAAAATTTCAATAACAGAAATGTTTTTAGTCAAAACAGAAATAAAATCCTGTTTTATTGATATATACTAAACTAAATAG
>NW_012046768.1:0-2663 GCF_000956235.1 Wasmannia auropunctata
AGCTCTTGCTCTGTTACCTATAAACGGAACATTTAATGCACAAATGCAATATCTTCTGTATAAATCTCGTGTAAAACTTAAAAGCGATTATTATTTTGTTGACTTTATCTTTAATATAATTGAAAATGTAAATGTGATACCTACCGTTTTATCTCGTGCTACAGAGACGATAGCCATTGGATGCTCATTATCGATTTCATGAGGTATTCCTATTACTGCTGCTCTTAATACTGCAGGATGAGTCTGCAAAACAGTTTCGATTTCCTCAGGTAAAATGTTGCTTCCTTTAAAGTTAATAAACTCAGATATTCTACCAACGATGAAGAGCTCTCCGTTGGCATCATAATATCCCACATCGCCAATACGAAACCAACCTGAACGATTCGCGTTTTAGCTATTTATTATCTTTCTATTGCAATTCTTGCTAACTTAAATATTAAAAATTTTAATTCAATGTCCAAGTTGCATACCGTTAGAATCAAAAGCATTTTTGGTTGCTTCGGGATCCCTGTAGTAGCCTTTCATTATTGTGGGCGTTTTGACACGTATTTCTCCAATTTTATTAATTCCCAAGGCTTCTTCCGTTTTTGTGTCCGTCACTTTTATTTGAACATTAGGTTCAAGAAAACCAACGGATCCCGGTTTATAGTGCTCACTTTGTTCAGTGAGTTTACGTCCTACATCAGTAGATCCTATCACGAATTAATGCATAGTGTTAACAACAAAATGATGTAAAACTTCGGATCTTTTTATAATTCAAAGAACATCTATTAAAGTTTTGTATTTAATTTGAAAGTTTTTTTTTAAATTGTTCAAACACAAGCATTTCTCTTCTAAATCAGGATATAATGTAGCAGTATCTTTAACAGTTTTAAAAGATAATTTGTAACATACATTTAATTAATATAATATCTTAAGAAATGCAAGGTGGAATATTAAAAGAGGATAGAGTATAGATGTATTTATATTTTAATATATAATAAATTTTAAGGAATTAAATAAAAAACCAAATTAATTTGAGAAAAAAAGATTATTAAGTTGTATTTAAAAATTCGTTAACTTACCATATATATTCGTGATTAAAACATGTGGTAATTTTTTTGCAAATGTTTCTTGATATTGTTTTGGGAAGTTAGAACCAGTAACAAAAACAATCCTTAACGTCGGTAAGTGATACTTTTTCAACAAATCCATCTTAATAAAATTGATTAGAGTGTTTGGAATAGTAGCAATTAACGTTACCTGATTACCATAAAAATATTATCACATCTTCCAATTCTAATTCCATTTCTGACGTTAGATTTTACATTTTATTCAATATTTTGCTTTTCAGTTATTACTTTTACTCACTTGATATTTTTCGACAATCTTGCAAATGTACTCGGCATCAATATCTATCAAACTTTTTGGTACTAAAATTGTAGTTGAATATGATACGATAGCCTGCAATGCTATCGAAATGCCATAAATCCATCGTAATGTCGAATGAATGTAGAAAACATTATTTGTCAGTTTAGCGATTTTTTGGGGATACAGGCAGTAATGCAAACTAGAATATATGATCTCAGTAGCCTTTGGCATACCCGTGGTACCTGAAGAAAAAACAATGAAACTAGCTTCGTTAGAATTGCTGATTGGAGTACATTTGAATTCGGCAATCTCGCGACTATCGTTATCCTTTATTATATCATCCATCGACTCGTATCCATCTAACTTGCCGAGAACCACTATTTTTACATCCAATTTCAATTCTTTTGCTGCTTCCTTCAAAGTCGCGGCCGATATTGGTATCGTAAAAATTATTTTTGGCAACGTTAATGAAAGAAAGTATCGTGCTGTCACTGAAATTGAACGAAATGATTTTAAGTGACTGAACAATGTTAAACAATGACAGATAGAGTTGAATTCTTTCATAAGAATTACTTTATAAATTTTATGGATCTTGAATTTTTATTCAACTTATTTTTTGAAAAAATATGTCTCTTAAATTTATAAAACTATATTTAATGTTTTATATTTTGTTAATAAGAATACATAGTAATATATATATATGTTTTTGAATATTTTTAAACACATTTTTCATATAATAAGATAGGATAGGAATGGCACATAATTAAAAAGTGATAAACAGATGATA
This sequence comes from Wasmannia auropunctata, assembly GCF_000956235.1. Taxonomy (NCBI): domain Eukaryota; kingdom Metazoa; phylum Arthropoda; class Insecta; order Hymenoptera; family Formicidae; genus Wasmannia; species Wasmannia auropunctata. The sequence continues at coordinate 2,138 of NW_012046768.1, forward strand.
AACAGAAAAAGTGATAATAAATCAAACTACGCACTTAAAGAAAGCTCATAATCCCACGTATTGCATTTGCCATTTAAGTACATAACGCCCAACAATACTATAATCGCATCTAGATTACTATCAGTACAAAGACCGATTATATCGCCCGATTTCATGCCCTGTTGTTGTAACCAAAGTGCGCATCTAATACTGCGCTTACTCATGTCGGCATATGTGCACTGTTTACCCGTAAAACTATCTACCTGTATAACCAAAACTACATGTTAATTATTCATAATTGTCAACTAAGAATACCGAGATGAACGGAAAACACTATTTATTGCTATACCTGGCCGATGCAGTCAGGCTTACTTCTCAAGGTGTTTAATAGCATTTCAGCTAGAGGTTCTTTATTCACTAGAATTTCTGGTCCTTTTAAGATGTTATCTTCAATTCTGATCTGGAATTTTGATATTTTTTCCTTCATGATTTAAAATTTTATTAATTATTATTAACACGTATTAACATGTAATAATAATGGTTAGAT
>NW_012046769.1:0-309 GCF_000956235.1 Wasmannia auropunctata
TCATGTTAACGTCTGCAAACTAAGTACATTAATGTTGAAACATGTCTCGTAATTGTTTTCTAGCGATTTTACCGGTACTTGTTTCTGGTATCTTGTCGACAAATTTAACACCACCTCGCAGCATGCAGTCACTCCGCAAATTCATTTCCACTAAACTGATAAGCTCTTGCTCTGTTACCTATAAACGGAATATTTAATGCACAAATGCAATATTTTCTGTATAAATCTCGTGTAAAACTTAAAAGCGATTATTATTTTGTTGACTTTATCTTTAATATAATTGAAAATGTAAATGTGATACCTACCGTT
>NW_012046770.1:0-766 GCF_000956235.1 Wasmannia auropunctata
TAACTGTTTGTAACTGTGTATGTGTGTTATAAAGATATTCTTTGTAAAGAATTTATAAAGCTGTCAAAATATCAAAATAAATTTTATATTTGAATTTAAAAATGTTTGATGTAAATTTTCAATAAACTATTTATTTGCTAAAAATATTTTATATATTTAAAAATTTATTTAACGTTTTGCAAAAATTAAAATTTATTGTATAAGAGAAAGGATTTCTCGAAATTTTATTATTTTACAGAATTTGTAAATTTTTAATGCATTTTTATGTATTGAATTTTACATTAGAGTTCCTATAATATGTATCATTTAAATATTTTGAAATAGATACTAATGAGATCCGGTATTAGATTTTCACGCAATGTAACATTTACCTGGCTTTTATTGCAGGCATCAATTTCTTACTTATTTGATTTAAATCATACTCTTTTAGATCTAATTGTATATAATATGTTTTATATGTATTATATTTTGCATTTATATATTTATGTATATATATTGCATGGACGCGCGCACGCGCGCGCACACAAACACACTTATAGTATATGTTAATAGTTATTCGTTTAAATATATCTAGAAAGTAATAATTTTGTATATATACTTTTGTATATATTTGAAAATATAGTTTGAATTTTTGTTTTCATGTTAACGTCTGCAAACTAAGTACATTAATGTGGAAACATGTCTCGTAATTGTTTTCTAGCGATTTTACCGGTACTTGTTTCTGGTATCTTGTCGGCAAATTTAACACCACCTCGCAGCATGCAGT
>NW_012046771.1:0-515 GCF_000956235.1 Wasmannia auropunctata
ATTCCAACCCTAATCGAACATTCTTAAAACTAGACGATAAATTTAAAAATGTTGAAAATTGCAAATGAACTTATTACTAAAATAGTAATAATGCTAATCGAGATTTGTATTATTTTATTAAAGAATGAAAAGGTATTTTTAAATTTATTTTTAAGGTTATTTTTATAGTAATAAAATATGTATTTATCAAATTTCTTACTTCGTTTTTAGTAATTGCTGTATTTCGGTCACACATTTTTATAAAATGTATATTAACTTTGCTGCGTACTTTTTGTGACACTCTGATAGCGACTGATGTGATGGATAGCGTTAACTGCCAGTTTATGCATTAGATAACGTTTTTTATTTGAATACATAAAAAACTCAATCGTGAATTTTATTTAACTGTTTGTAACTGTGTATGTGTGTTATGAAGATATTCTTTGTAAAGAATTTATAAAGCTGTCAAAATATCAAAATAAATTTTATATTTGAATTTAAAAATGTTTGATGTAAATTTTCAATAAACTATTTAT
>NW_012046772.1:0-555 GCF_000956235.1 Wasmannia auropunctata
GAGATAATTCGTAGAAACGCGTATTAATTCAAACATGTTCGTGGACTTACTCATTGTCAGCTACTTGATCAGAGAAAAACGTAAATAAGCACAAGACAAATACATGAATTAGCAGTTAGATCGGTTAGCGAAAATAATGAAGGAATATAACGATGTCCGAAGCTTTCTAAATATCTTTTATTATATTGTATCATTACATATCTTTTCTTGGCAAGCATATTACTGATACATCGAATGTAGTAGTACTACAATTACGTACGGATTGTAATACTGATAAATATTCCGATCACGTACAAGGAAACGAAATAGAACGTTGCTTAAAGATTTAAATCTTAAAATAAAGTCTTCTCATCAACAATATTGAAGGTCAAAACAGATTTTCGCAAAGTAATCTCTACCGACAGTTATACCGATTGAATCCAATAATATTATAAATAATCTACCATTCCAACCCTAATCGAACATTCTTAAAACTAAATGATAAATTTAAAAATGTTGAAAATTGCAAATGAACTTATTACTAATATAGTAATAATGCTAATCGAGATTTGTATT
>NW_012046773.1:0-1302 GCF_000956235.1 Wasmannia auropunctata
CTATCTATCTATATTAACAAGAAATTACATATTAATTATTCATAAATATCAAGCGAAACTGGAAAATACTGTGATAAACGGAAAATATTGTTCATTAATATACTTGGCCGATGCAATCAGGCTTGCTTTTCAAGGTGTCTAGTACCATTTGAGCTACATTGACAGATTTATCTATTGATATTTCTGGCCCTTTTAAGATGTTATCTTCAATTCTGATCTGGAATTTTGAGATTTTTTCCTTTATGATTTAAAATTTTGTTAATTATTATTAACACGAATTAACATGTAGTAATAATGATTAGATAAATCTGATTAGTAATTTTTTTATAAAATTGTAAAATATCTAAAACATAGTGAAGTAAAGGCCTGGGGGTTAACACGGATGTTGGTGTGTAATAATTTTCACAATATCCAACCACATGCAAACTACGCGTCGCATATTCGTCAGTCTTGAAACACAGTTCATTACATAATGCCGGAATCACTTGTAACAAATCAAATCGACTAGCAATTTAATCTCTTTGATGCTAATATACATCTATAAGAATCCTCCCAAATCTGTAAAGAAATTTATTGGGAAACTGTACTTTATTATGTTTGTGTGTGATTTATACTCGAGAGCCTATTTCCTATAAATAATTTGAATTCACGCGGTCTGAAGAGATGCGTTAAATTGTTTACACATATTAGTTATTACGAAAAATACCATGCCTCAGTGATCGAATGTCCATCCAGCAAGCAGGGAGATCCGGGTTTGATTTTCAGCTGAGGTGATATTTTTCGCGATAATATTCTTTATAGATTCGGCGATTCTTACAAATGCATATTAGCAAAGAGATTGAATTAATCGATTTAATTTGTTACAAGTAATTCTACCTCATGTAATGGACTGTGTTTCAAGACTGACGAATATGCGTTTATGTTGGTTGGATATTGTAATAATTATTACACATCACGTACATGTTGACTTCTATAGGCCTTTACTTTACTATGTTTGATTTATTTTTGGAGCCTATTTTTTCTAAATTATTATAAAATATGTAGTGTTTAGTCAGAACGTAAATATACATATATATAAAAATTAAAAAATAACTGTGTGGTGATTGCATCGCCGCTACTCCAGCTGTAATAAACCGAAATTTATTTCGCGTTGAGATAATTCGTAGAAACGCGTATTAATTCAAACATGTTCGTGGACTTACTCATTGTCAGCTACTTGATCAGAGAAAAACGTAAATAAGCACAAGACAAATACATGAATTAGCAATTAGATCGGTTAGCGAAAATAATGAAGGAATATAA
>NW_012046774.1:0-1092 GCF_000956235.1 Wasmannia auropunctata
TTATCATCAAAATATAATATTATAATCACTTCTTCTAACTCTAATTCCATTTTTGACGTCTGATTTTGAATTTTATTTCATATTTTGCATTTCAGTTATTACTTTTACTTACTTGATATTTTTCGATAATCTTGCAAATGTACTCGACATCAATGTTTGTCACAGTTTCTGATACTAAAATTGTAGTTGAATACGACAAGATAGCCTGTAATGCTAATAGAATGCCATACATCCAACGTAATGTCGTAGTAAAGTAGCAAACATCATTTTTCATTTTAGCAATTTGTTGGGGGTTCAGATAGTTAATAATACTAGAATGCCTGACCTCAACAGCTTTCGGCATACCCGAGGTACCTGAAGAAGGAACAATGATACTAATTTCGTCCAGGTTATCAATTGGAGTACACTCAAATTCTTCAATATCGCGACTATCGTTATCTTTTATTATATCATCCATCGACTCGTATCCATCTAGTTTGCCAAGAATCACTATTTTTACATCCAGTTGCAGTTCCTTTGCTGCTTCCTTTAAAATCGCGGCCGATACTGGTATCGTAAAAATTATTTTTGGCGACGACGATGAGAGAAAGTTTCGTGCTGTCACTGAAATTGAACGAAATTGAAATCATTAAATAATTGAATAATAACGGTACCTATGGATTTGAATTCTTTAATAAAATAATACTTAAATCTTATGACTCACAATGAAATTTTTATTGTACTTATTTTTTGACGAATCTGTTTCATAATTTTGTAAAACTATATTTAACTTTTTATTATCGATAACAATGTGTAGCAATACACATATTTTTGACTCGTGTTTTTTAACACATTTTTGTATAATAGGAATATCACATAGTCGTAATAGAAATAGTGATAATAAATTAGATTACGTACTTAAGAAGAGCTCATAATCCCACGTATGGCATATTCCATTTAAGTATAGAATGCCCAACAATGCTATAATCGCGTCTAGGTTATTATTGGTACAAAGACCGATTACATCGCCCGGTTTCATGCCCTGTTGCTGCAACCAACGTGCGCATTTAATACTGCGCTTACTTATATCGGCATAAGTGTACTGTTTGCCCG
>NW_012046775.1:0-929 GCF_000956235.1 Wasmannia auropunctata
TTTATTTGCTGATATTTTATTGAAATGTTTTTTCTAATTTTTAAGTAAAATATTTTCAGTTATTTCATTTATTTACATTTATTCTTTTTATATGTATAAATAATTTAATAATGTATGTTATTATTAACTAAAGGATATAATAATTATTAATATTAAAAGTTATAATAATAGTTTTCAATTCAATAAATTCATTAATTGTCCTTTCCTTATTTAAATTATATTACATTTTCAATATCGCGGAAAAAACGCTCATTGGCTGATATATTAATATGACCGGCCACTTATTCCACATTCTCATTGGTCAATCACCTTTATGCGCAATTGCACACCTCTATCTTTATTACACCATGGTTGCCCTCGAGTAGCACGCTCGCCGTGCGTGCCGTGTAGTGGAATTTGTGGCGCTGAGCGCCAGGGGCGGTTGGTCGGCCCCGTTGTTGGTGACGAGACAGGGGCGTATCGTTACAAGTGTTTTGTACCTTAAGTAGTCAGAGGAGTTCCCATGGTATAAACTTTTCAGAAGTTTAATCAGATGAGTTGGTATCCCCATCATCTGCAACACTTCCCACATTTTCGGCTATTGGACGTCATTAAAAGCCTTTTGATAGTTGACAAAATACAAATACGTAGGAGTGTAGTACTCTCTGGCCTTTTCAATAAGTTGTCTGGTATTGAGTATTTGTTTCGCGGGTTCTTCGGCCCCTAACAAAACCAGTCTGCTCTGGTGCAATTTGATGAGCCAAGAATGCCGATAATCTTTCTTGCAGAATGTATAGCATTACTTACTTGCGTGGGAAATCAGCGAAATGAGGCGGTAGTTATCACAGTTGGATATTGATTCTTTTTTATAAAGTGGCATTAAGACAGAACTACACCAGTCCTCAGGCCACCTGTACGTTTGCCATATCTTCTGACACAGATGGAGTATA
>NW_012046776.1:0-718 GCF_000956235.1 Wasmannia auropunctata
GCGTTTGCGACTTATGAAGATGGGGCTTAACGCGCAAGTCAAATCTCTTCGCGGCGGCCAGAGAATCTTCCGAACCATAGAATTTTCTCAAACGCGCGTACGATGGTCGACGCACTACCGAACACAATTCCGCGACACGTGGTCTCGCTCGCTACGTTATTGCACCCAGATCGTTGGTCGCCAGAATCTATGTCTCGTCGACATAATACGCAGGATACGCTATCGCTGGATACGATACAAAGGGCGTAGTTCGCAACCGCCGCGCCGGGCAAAGTCCGATATGCGCACGAGCGCGCAGCGCAATAGTACAAGCAATAGCGCAGCCCTCTCGGCGTGCTCGTGGCTTTACAAGATTATACAAAAACAATGTCATTCTCACCGGCTTCCCTTGTTTAATCGTCTCCTCGTCCGACAGGCCTCTTTGCTTTCGGGCTGGGAGTTCTCGATCGCAACTCGCTCGCTTGTTTGCTCGTTCGCATCCGGACGTCCACCTCCGTTCGAAGATCACATGGAAAAGAGCGGACTGAACCGACGGGATCTAGGGGACCCTTGTGAAGTTAGCCCGCAAGATGAAAATTTCTAATGAACGATCAATAGCTCAAAATAATGCTCCCGATTTGCTCCGTCCATATTGATAAATATAAAAAATTGCTCCCTTTTAGTTTTTTAGTATCTAAGGGTGGGCGATACTGTATCGATATTTGCGAATTAAAATATC
>NW_012046777.1:0-3445 GCF_000956235.1 Wasmannia auropunctata
TTCCGTGACAAAACGCTATCATTTGTACAAGCGGAAATATATAAAAAATATGCAGTATCTTGAGTTATACGTATACGTAAAATCATAACTTGACACTTAATTTTGTTGTAAAACTAATTGTATATATTCACACATATTGGTTGAATTTATATTGTTTAATTCGATTATTTGACCACATATGGAAATGATTACGTTTTGCCACGGAAAACAATAAAATAATGTTTCCACATGTGAAAATGATAGCGCTTCGTCACGGAAAACAATAAAACAGTACTTGACCGACATGTGTGAATGTGTACGCAAAGGGACAGAAATGCCTAGCCATCTGAATTTGCAAGGGCACATAACATACATGTATTTTGAATATACATATGTATATATGAATCGGTATTCTTGCAAGTTCAGAAGACTAGGCATTTCTGTCCCCGTGTGTATAATTAATTTTACAACAAAATTAAATGTCAAGTTCTGATTTCAATGTACACATATAGGGTACGTAAACAGATAAATTTACAAAATATCAGTTGCGGTAAAATGACGGTTTTGAAATCATCTTTTATAGTAAAAAATATTTAATTTTTTTTGTTATATCTCGAAAAATATTTTAGATATCAAAAAATGTTTTATACAAAAATTTTACAATAAAATTATCTCTATTCATTTACGTTAATAATATTTTTGAGAAATAATTATTCTTAAAAAATTTATTAAAATAATAATTATTAAAAAATACTATTAACGTAAATAAATAGAAGTAATTTTACTGTAAAATTTTTGTATGAAATATTTTTTGATATCTCAAATAGTTTTCGAGATATAACGAAAAGAATTGAAAACTGCTTTATATATACATATATAAAGAATGATCTCATCATTTCAAACCGTTTTTAGTACCAACTGATATTTTTTTAATTTATCTACTTACTTAATCTATAAGTGTAGAAAGTTTCATTAAAATCACAATACAGCATTTCGCGAGATTCCCTTGTAAGAAGGGACTTGTTAACAGTATTTTAAAGACTTGAACTCACGCATCCATACCTCTAGAATAATGGCTAACTTCTATTGAAGACTACAACTTCAACTTCTTGCACCCTATCCTTACATCCTATCCCACCACAACGCGGAAAAAAACAAGCGTAAAAAACGCAAAAGTAACACAGCTCATTTCACAGTCTACAATAACAGACTTAGACTTACAACAACTGCCAAACTAGTTACAATTACTACACAATTATCGCTACATTCTTCGATTATATTTATCCTATTTCGCTTACATTTACATAACTTTTTACAATTACATTTATATTTACATTACATTTACATTACATTAACATTTATATTTACACATACAGTAGACAAAATTTCTATAAAAACACTTCTATTTTTAACAAAAAGAACTCTAAGTGCTTTGTGAATAAAGGAAGGTTAGAAAATTATAAAAATGTAGTAAGAAACAAGAAACCAATATTAAGAATAAAAAGAACAGTTTATTTTATTTTTTATAAGCAAAATATAATAATTAAACGTATAAAATATGAAATTTGCATCACTCAGAACTTCACATATGTATTATCTTAATTTATTAATTGTTATTAAATTTTATATTCACCTAAAAATACTAAATTTATTTTTGTGATTTATAATAAATAATTAATAATAAAATTAATTGTAATTAATAATTAACAATGAAATTTACAATAGAAACAGTTCATCAAAGTATTGTAAAAAATATAATAGTTGTAAAAATATATTAGTAATTAGTACTTCCATCATTATGCCTAATTACACTATATTTATACATATTCTATTTTCCACACTACAAACTTATTTCTGCAATGTCATAGCTCGATTTTATTTCACTCATGTCTTACAACATTTTCCATCTTTCTAATGTTATACTGTGTATTATTTCTGTATATTGTTCTTGATTGAATTCCTCATAAATTCTCTATCGGATTTAAATCCGACGAACGTGCCAGCTACTTTAGGTAAGTGGCAAATTTTACTGTTGGAATCACTCCTGTGTCTTTCTTGTATAGCAGTGTTGTCTCGTTGAAAAATAATATTTTTTACGTGGATTTTTCGATAAATGGAATTAAACAATTTTCCAATAAGTCTTAACTTAAATTATCCAAACTCTCTTTCCTTAAATACCTGGATCCTCTTCTCTGAATTCCTTGTACCTAGAATTGTGCGCTGATGTTATAAGCATCGGTGCAGACGGGCGCCAGTCGTTCTTGTCACACCGACGGTGTCAATCGGCGTGTATTGTATACATATGTATATTAATACATAAGTATATTAATACACTCTGTTCACTTTGCAAGAACATACCCAACTTTGAGGAGAATTTGTTCGTCTCGCACATGTTTCTCTCTCTTCTCACAGAACGCTTGGTGAGTGGCCCTCTTCACTATGCTCGTTCAGGCTCGTATAACTTGTTCATTAATGAACAATTGTTTATGTCAACATCAATTAAAACATCAAACCATTAGCGATTGCGATTATAAGTATTACTTTTTATTATCAAAACTCCGTCAAACAGTTTAGTTCAATGCTTTTCAATGTAAAGATTTTATAACATAGTGATGGAAAAAAAATTGGATATCAAAATGCCATTAATGTTATCTTCTTCGAGGAAGAACAAACAAGGCAAGGTAAATAAAATTAAAATTCATTATTAATTAATTTGTTTGTAACGGAAGTTATAAACAAAATTAAATGTTTGCATTATGGATTTAATTATTTTGTAAATTATAAGCATCGTGCTATGTAATTTAAATATATTACGATTTCAGTTTAAACACACTGAAATGTAGAAATTATTTCATCAGTTCAATTTTCTAATAATAAGCGCGAGCCGAAGTGTGTCGTATTACGTACCTTTTTTTATATACTTGTCGCGTCGCAATCGCTTTGCTTGATACGGTATTATGTCTAGCGTCCTACAGTACTCTCCACTACGCTGTCCGTAAGCACAGATGCATATACGTTCTTGAACGGAGTATAGAAAATTAAGAGTGTCTTTAATATAATATATAATAATATAAATTTGTACTCTTAAAACTATACGTGAATATGCTGCTTTTATTTATATGTAGGAAATACAGATACCTATAGTGTTTACTTATCGTAGTTATCGTACACGTTATTGTTAGTTGTATATAGTTCGCGTAGTTGTCATGAATAAATATCACTTTATTAACTGTGCTCGGACATACGCGTGACCTTATGTTGTTTATTAACAAACCAGCAATGGAAAACACCCGTTCACTCGACGCTTGCAGAAGTACATAATACTTTTTTTGCCAGTTTAGCTAACACAGGCATGTCATGTCTCCTATTTCTCCAAAATTAGTCCAAAATATTTTTAAAGGGTGCATGTTTGCTAAATATTATGTGGCATTCTTCATCCAACCCATTTTGCATTTAAGTCAGTAGA
>NW_012046778.1:0-3843 GCF_000956235.1 Wasmannia auropunctata
ATGTAAAGTTCCTTAACTGTTTGATAATATAACTCGAAAATATTAATCGATAATAATAGACTGGTGCATAATAAATAAAAAAAAATTTTGAAGATTAGAATATCAATGTTGTTGATCTTAATGCTTATAATCTAATATAATAATTTTTTAAGTTTATTCTATATTTATCAAGAAAAAAAATTACATTAATGATTAAAAGTCGCAAGTTTGTGATATGTAAATAAAGAAAATAGATAAAGTTTAAAAGGCCAATAAATGAACAAATTAAAAACAGAAGTAAAAATAAATAAATAAAATTTCCTTCAATGTAACATTAATCAAGAAGTAGAATGTTTCGACTTCACAGAATTTTCATCAGCTGATAAAATTTAAGTTAATTTACACATTGAGATTAAAATCCAGATTGATTATAAGTAAAAACTTAATTCAAACATTGCAAATAAAATACAGAATAATAAAAGCTACAATAAATTAAACATATATAAATTGTACAATCTTTTAAAAATCCAAAACATGTGTACATAGCGTATAGCGTGAAACGTCGCAGTCTTTGCAACAAACCTTTTAAATTACATTATTATTAAAAGATAATAGTTTTTGTTTTTGTGTACCTTAACGAACTTGTACAGTTTGTTTAAGCAACGGTAGCCTTTCATAAATTCAGATTTATCAATAATCGAAGCTGTTATTTTCAATACGTTCTTAATGTATAATACAAGAATGTACTGAAATTTTCCTGTTTTTTGGTATCTTCAACAATACACAAACAATCTCTAAAGCCTACTTCTCACACATACACACGCGCGCGCGTAATTTTAAATATGGTATTAATCAAATTTCCTAATCATAGTTTTGTTTAAAATTAGTTCAAGAGAGCAACCATTACCCAATAATAAATTTATGCAAAAATTACATCTTACGTTATGTACGTACGTATTATACATAAATAATTTAAATTTCCATTACCATAGTTTACAATATTGCCAGATTAGAATATTTGTCATACATATTAAACGCTGTTATGTAATAATTAGTCCGGAACATTAAAGCCAAGAAACGTAACAGATTGATCACATCTAAATACTGCAGCAATTTATTTTAATTGATGACTTAATTAAAATATATTGAAATATTTGTCGATATTTGCTACTATTCATTTACGTAATCCCTCATGTTTATCGTTCATGTTTGCATTAATACATTTTAAATGTTGACAAGAATGTTTTTTAAATAATATATGACTTTTAAAAATGTAAGATAAGATTCCTTAACTTATCAGCAGAGAGAATATTTTATCCTATGCACTTACTTATTTTTAGATAATAACATTCTTTATATCCTTTATATTTATATACAAGATTTTCCGAAATTAAGTATTTTTCTTCTACATCTAATTTAATATAAAGGCAACTTTTCTTTAGCAGAAATAAAGTATAATTTCACCAATTGTCTACTCTTTTGCAATATAATTATGCAAAAAATGTTTTATGTTTTATGTTTTTCTTCAATTAAATTACGTATATTTCTACATATTTGTGGAAAAGCAATAACATTTATATGCATAATTAATAAAAAATTATTTTGTAAGAAGAATATACTTATCTTTCTTCTTATATCAAATTTTTATAACAACAACTTTTATCTTTAAAGTAAGATATCTATTTCTTGTTGTTTAAAACGTCATTCAAATAACAATTTTTTCCTGAAAGAGTTTACCTTGCAAATATATCTTTCATCTCGACGAAATCCCTCATCTGTGCTTTCTTTTCTAAATATTTTGCGAATTCTTCGCTACACTCCTTCAGAATTGGAAACAACTGCTTTATTTTTCCTGAAGTAAAAGTGGGTGTCATTTGAACGCGCATATTTCGCCATCTCTTTCCAGATATAAGAAACAAATGACCGGACAATGGGTCAATCTTTTCGTTGCAATACATTCCACGATCATGGAAACTTCCGAATTCTTTCGTCAACACTGTTCGAATAAGATCGGGATCGGCTATTACCAAATTTGGTTTAAAAAATGTATACATTCCAAAAGCGAGATGATGCTTATACTTCATGTAAGCATTCTGGAAGAATACGCCTGTTAATAAAAACTTCAGTTTAATTAATTTTCCGTGATTCTTTATTTTAAGTAAAAATACAATAAACAACAACCGGAGATTATTAATTTCATTAAAATGAAAACAAATTTGTAATAATTATAGAAGGTCGTCCGTATATTACGTAAGCATGACTGGTAGAGGGGGGAAGTCAATCAAATTCTGACAAATAATTACATGGGGGAGGTCGTACATATCCTTACGTAAGATTTTTCATGCTGCTGTCATGAAAAACGAGCAATATTAACTTTACATTAAATGGGGGAAGGGGAGGTCATACATATCCATACGTAAGATTTTTCATGCTGATGTCATGAAAAACGAATATTAACTTTACATCGAGCATAATCGGGAAAATCTTATGTAATTAGAGGAGGGGGGGGGGGGTTCAAAAATTCTGATATTTGCTTACATGGGGAAGGAGAAGGGATAAAAAATGGCCAAAAATATGCTTACGTAATATATGGACGACCCCTAGAAAGAAATGAAAAAATATATTAATTATAAGTTTAATTACAATTTTATGAAATATAAAGGTCTAGTTATTGGAAATTTCACATACATATGTATAATCCTTATCTGTCATTTTTTATTAAATTTTATGTTTATTAATTATTCTTATTTAAAAATATTAAATTTATTTTTGTAATTCAAACAAAATTTTTAATCAAATCTGTGGAGAGTTGCGCAAATGTAAATAATTATATACTTATAATATGCATGTTAATATTAAATAAAGATATACTGGCCTACTTGCACCTTTCCAGTTATGAGAGCTGTTACATTACCAGTTGGTACAACGGGCTCGACGTAAAATACACCTTTTTTACGCCAGAAATTAAATATCACATATTTGTAATAAATATACACAATGCTCAAGGCAAGAATGACGGTCCCGATTAATTCCGTAAGTACCATAATAAATCTGAAATGTAAATATAAATATAGATATATTATTTATTTGTTTAGGTTTAAACTAATAGGGGAATCTCGCGAAGTATTAAATTCTGATTTTAATGAAACTTTATACACTTATCTAGATTACGAAAATAGATGGATTTAAAAAATATCAGGTAGTACTAAAAAACGGTTTGAAGGACTGGAATCTTATATGTAAAACAGTTTAAACAGTTAACAATTTTTAGTTTTTTTCGTTTTATTTTAAAAAAATACCTTGATATTAAAACCATTTTGTAGAAAAATTTTACAATAAACTTATCTCTATTTATTTTTGTTAATAGTATTTTTTTAAATTATTACTTTCAATAACTTTTTAAAAATAATTATTAATGTAAATGAATAGAGACAATTTTACTGTAACATTTTTATATACAAAACATCTTTTGATTTCTTGAATAAAGATATAATGCAAAAAGTTAAATTACTATGCTTTATTATAAAAGGTGATTTTAAAACCGTTTTTTTATCGCAACTGATATTTTATCTTTCTGAAATTTAATTTTTTACTGAAATTCATCTTTTTACGCAACCTATATTTATACATTGAAATCAGAACTTGACACCCAATTTTGTTATAAAACTAAGTTGTATATTTACACATATCGGTTAAATATTGTTTTATTATTTTCCGTGACAAAACGCTATCATTTGTACAAGCGGAAATATATAAAAAATATGCAGTATCTTGAGTTATACGTATACGTAAAATCATAACTTGACACTTAATTTTGTTGTAAAACTAATTGTATATATTCACACATATTGGTTGAATTTATAT
>NW_012046779.1:0-1428 GCF_000956235.1 Wasmannia auropunctata
CGTGTGCTCTTAAGAAATCGTTTCTGCTTCTATACGGAATCTATTTGTACATAACGTATGCGTAATATAATATAGAAACATATTATAAAATATTAATTTTTAGTAGTGAAATATTACGAGCTGTCAAAATAAATTCATAACCACATTCACTCATCTCGTCATATTGACACTTGTTATATCGACATGCCTGAGCGCGCAAAATGTCAGCTTTGTATTTCGAAAACTTTAATTACTACTAATTTAAAAACTATTGTAACATCAACATTTTCGTATTAAGATTTTCGTCTCCAAATTATTTTAAAAACACGTTTTTAAGAGATAATGCGGTAGTGACGGGACACCCTGTATATTTAAAACATGTAGAGAAACTATTGTTATAATATAAATATATATATATATATATATATATATATATATATTAACCTGATTGATTGGTGGTCTTCTTGTCATCATCAGGATCAATGTAGCCTCTTTTCATGAGTTGCATGAGCATATTCACAAAGTCATGTCTCACGATGTTATGAGCTTTCCTGTATTCTACAGTTTCTCGAAACATTTTCATATAGAAGTTGCTAACGTAACGATCCGTGAGCGGGATAGAAAAGAAATCCAAAATTTGTGGCGCAAACATAAATAAGGCGATCCAAATTGGATTTATCTCAAAAACTTTTTTTGCCTGGACTCTATATTCATTATTCGGTTCCTTAATACAGTTAGATTTGATCCCAAAAGCCGTTGACATTATTACATCTGTTAAATATCTATTGGTAAAATTTATAAATAATTATTTTTAATAAAGTTTAGTAATATCCAATAGTTAATTGTGTGAATTGTGAAGACCAACTATGTTAAAAACAACTATGTTAATAAACTTTGAAAAATATAAAAAAGTAGTGACATATTGACGTAAGATATTGCATGCAGGGATAAATAATACCTAGTGAGTAGCCTTCAATTCGATGTCAAATCGACATCGAATTAACGTCGAAATCACCATCTCGACGTCGATTTGACATCAAATTAGCGATCATTTCTCACTAGGTAGTGAATAGAAGATTCAGAAAAGACGAAAGGAAAGAATAATAGAATTTAAAAAGGCTTTTAAATATTTCAAATAGCCCTCCAGGTATCCTTCTCTAAATAGGGGATATACTATATGATATAGTATATAGTATATACTGATATACTATACCTTTTCATAAAAATTAAAAATTATTATTAAAAATTTCAAATTAATTATTAATTGAAAAATGTCTAAAATTAACATGTTGAAAGTTAATATAATGTAAAGTTCCTTAACTGTTTGATAATATAACTCGAAAATATTAATCGATAATAATAGACTGGTGCATAATAAATAAAAAAAAATTTTGAAGATTAGAATATCAATGTTGTTGATCTTAATGCTTATAATCTAATATAATAATT
>NW_012046780.1:0-4898 GCF_000956235.1 Wasmannia auropunctata
AATTTAAGGAGAAAAATGTGATGGCAATAAATCTATATACATATATAATATTTCTTATAATAAACAGATAAGATATATATATATACAATATATATGTATATATAACCTACATATGTAACATCAATGTGCACGTGCATGCAGATGCGAATATGAGAGCGCGTACTACATTTTTACATCTTTTATTTTATTATGTTTATGAAATGTGTAATGAAAGTTTACGTAACAACCAAATATTCAAATTCAATAATATATAACAGTAATTCGTCTGTTTCTTATCCTATTGTAACTTACAGATTTTATAATATAGATTTTATCTATTAAAGTCTTTGCTCTTTCAAGTATTTAATGCTCATAATTCATGTAAAGTTCCAGATTTATTATACGTATATTGGCGACATTTATAGTACAAACATAATTGTCAGTAACTTAATCGATTTGTATCATAAATTTTCAAAATAGGGAAGTGAGAACTTTGTTTGTATGTTTCTGCAGTACACTCTCCGCTACACTCACATTTTTCACACAGATTTCATACTATTGTATTCATCAATATGTATTTAATAAGACACTTTAAAATAACTGTTAGAATTTAGAAAAATTCGTTCTCAGCAGACGTTTTCAGCAATAAGTTTGACTCTGATGTGTTTCGATTTTACTAAAGTCCAAGAATGTTAACTATTAGATACGGCGGATAAGTTGAAATTATTATTATTGAAGGTACGTACTACACATATATAAATTATGCAAAAACGTCACATTGATATTAACAATCAGTTTATGATGAACTCTATAGATCAGGGTCGAATGAAACTTTATAGTCAATCAATTTATCAAAGAAGACAAATTATAAATCTGACTTCTTTGACAGTCAATCATTATCTGATATTTACTGAATCATTATAAGTAATTACTTAGATTAAACAAAAAATCTTTGCCTATTTATTTTTATTCAGTGTTTTCTTGCTGTAGACGTATAATGAATATTGTTCAGCTGATGACAAAAAACCAGGAAACGTAGCGCGTATAATATATTCGAAAAATTGAAATGACGATGCACTAATCACAGGTTAAACATATTAATATGAACAAAATAAAATGTTGAACAGAAAGTTTGTTTAAACAAACAAATACTGAAGTTTAATATAGATGCAATAATTCGTCTGCTTTTTGTTCTGTTGAGTCTTATAGATTTTATCTTTATAGTATAAGTATAGTATAATTATAAGTAAATTAATTAATAATATAATATTAATTTTATAGATTTATTATTAAATCAATATTTTTTAGACATGTATATATTTTTATAACTTGCTAATAATTAATTTTATTTAAAACTGTATTTTTATACTTTCCATCCGTGTTTGATTATCCATAAAGATGAAAACAGAAGAAAAAAATTATAATTTTCCGGTCTTTTTGATGGGTCTCTTTGATGGTTACGAAAATTTGTCCAGAATAAACAGTTTTCAATAGTATCTCGTCGGCGCCATTATACTATTTATCACTCGATAAACACAAATATCAAGATATACGAAAATAGTCACTCACGAAATTAGCGCACCGAGAGAATCAGTGTCGCTGAAAAAAGTTAACGACGAAATTTTCGAAAAGACTTCGATATATTTGAATCTCGATTTAACATTGTTATTACCTTCTTTTTGAGAGGATACCAAAAGTAAATAATTTTTTTTAAGTTTTAGACCTAGACTAATTTATCATCTATTTTTGTGCTTAATTATCAAACTCTTGAAGTAGTTCTATTAAACGATCGTACAATAGAGTTTTTACATCGATGGCTATTATAAAATCAAAATGGTTAAATAATTTATATGGAATTTCCTCCAGTACGATAACATTCGATAGATGTCTATATGTTTCGAGAACACTCTGGGAACAAAATATAGAAGATAATAAAATTAGTAATAATAATAAAAAAATATAAGCAATTATTTCTTCAAGGCTGTTCTCATATATAGAAATAGTAAAGAATCTCACATATAAAAAGAAGACAATAGAGCTGCAAAGATGGAGAAGGAGGGAAGAAAACAGAGAGGAAATACATTTTGTATAATATTATGAAATGAAAATTATACAGCTCTGTTTAAAAACACAAGGTAATTTTAAATTATTTACAAAGAAAAAATATCGATTTTTTAAATAAATTAATTGGAGCTTGCATGAAACAAATAAAATATTTTTGCTACAAATGTACTACATATATGTATAGTATACATATAGTATATTTATTTAATAGCTTAAAATTTTATTTCTTTTTTTAATATAAAATTTTTAATGAAGAGTTGTTTTTATATAAAAATTCTCAAAGTGATCTTACCGATTTTGAAGTAAAAAAATCATTAGCGCCGTAAAATAAAGCCAAGCGTGCAGTAATTTTTGTTAGATCGTACATTATAGGTGTTATCTGCCCATATTGTTTGTAATTGCCGACATATCCATAGTCGTAAGCTTGAAATTTCTCTATAGCAATTAATATTAATTAATTTTACATAAATATGGAATTTAAATTAAAAAATACTTACAAATTTTAACTTTTATATTAACTTTAAATAAACATAAACTATCACATGATTATGAGCTATGCTTAAAAGAATTACTACTAAGACGGTTACTTCATATATTATTAATAAGAATAATAAAAAAGAAAAAGTAGAAACTAATAATATTAATAAGCAAATATTTAGATACGTTTTAACGAACAAAAGTAGAAACTAATAATATTAATAAGCAAATATTTAGATACGTTTTAACGAACATTTTTTATGATTAATAATTTATATTGTTATCGGAATGAAATACTCACCTGTAATAATATTTTGGTAATAATGATGTAGCGTTTGCATGGAACATCCACCCGGAATATACAAAGACATTTCCGGTAATAATGTCTGCAATAAACGGTTTTATTAAAAACAATTTTGATTTGTATATTAAAATATAGAATATAAATTTACCAAATATATATTATTTTAATGTTTTGTACTTAAAAGATATAAAAATAATGTTACAATTAGCAAAATTGTGCTACATATTAGATATGTATAATATATGTACAGCATTAAATTGTGCTGGATTGGATCCGCCGATTGAAAATATTATCGCAATGCAAAGAGCCTGAGTAATTGTTTTATCTGCACACAGTGTTCTTCCAATTGTAATTGTCCTTGATGATAAAGAATATAATCCATATATTTCATTGGAATCAAAAAATTCCTAATAAACAAATAGAAACGGAAAGAAAAAGAACATACACAAAAGAATTGTAATAGAATCTTATGTTATTATATTACGTTATATAATCTAATATAATATAATATAAAAGATTAAAATATTAAAATGATTGTATAATCGTGTGTCAGCTACTAAAATGTACAATTAATAACAAAATATTAACATATAATCAATACGCAGCTATTATAAAGCAATCTATATGAATCAAGGCCACAAGAAATAATTTATTTATCTGATCAATGTGTTCACATTATTCAAGATTTTAATCTAAATTGAAATTTTTTAAAATAATATTATAATAAATTACGTCTGTAATATTTAAAATTTTATATGAGATAGAAAAAAATTTAATTTAATTACATAAAAATATAATATTCCTCTGTATTAATTTGTTTCGAATTAATGATATCACACTATAAGCTCGCGTCGCGAACAATAGAGAGTGTGACGTCACATAGCAGACCTTCCTCTCTCAGGGGTTTGACAGAGTGTTCGCCGAAATCAGCTGAGAGTTGACGGATCCGCGACATCGTTCAAGTAAACGATTAGCTACCGATCGTACCGCTCTACTTAAAACTCTCGCTTGAATTGTCTTTCGATTCGCGCCAGCAATTCGTGTCTAAAATTGACCGGTGCGTTAAATTGGCCAGATACAATATCGCGAAGCGATATTATTTAAATTATTGACCAAGAGACTTTGAGCTGTGCTACGCGTCTTACGATCGGCATTTCGGACACTCAGTGTCGTACTGCTCAACGAGTTAAGTACCCGCTTCGATCATAAAACTGTATAACGCGACGAATGAAACGTTTGGCTTAATTAAAATTCGGAGCCGTTATTATTCAAAATCGAACAATAGCCTTAATACCTCATCCTTCCGAAAAAGTAGAATCAGCAAACAAAAACAATTGATTTATTTAGTAGTTTGCACTCCAATAATTGTCATTAATATATATATTAATAATAAATAAAATATTGTAGTAACGTAAAGCTGCTAATACAATTTATACTACTCTTATTAGGGTAATGTTAATATAGAATTTATATCTGAAGTATATTTTCCTTTATTCCTCTTAAAATGCAATTTTTATATTTTCTTACCTTAATATCTTCATTACCAACATATTTAAATACTTGTGAAGGATACACTTCTTTCCAAATGGCAATTGGAGCAAGGCAGATTCCCAATTCTATTTTTGCATTGTATTCGGGTCTCATAGATAATAAAATAAATAATGCGGTTGTTCCCATCGAATGGCCGATATAGCGTAAAGTTTCTTGTTTTGTGTAATTAAGTACATAATCGATCATAGCTGGTAGGTCTCTAGTCCCCATTTCGTGATAACTAGACAATAAAAGTATATTTTATATCCCTTTTATTAGTGTCCCTTTTTAGTACTGCAAAAACACTAAATAATTGTTAGTTTTCAACACAAATTTTCAGTAACAAATTTTTTAATTTATTTAAGGTGAGTTTTTTTTAACGAGAATATGGAAATATTTGTATTTAAATTAAACAACATAGAAAAAAAGAGTACAAGATTAATGTTTATAAATTATAAAAAATAAAGAAATGTCAAATTAAAAAATACAATGTTTCTTTACAATCGTAACTTGTAACATATAATTTTACCTAAATTGCCAAAAG
>NW_012046781.1:0-3073 GCF_000956235.1 Wasmannia auropunctata
TTATTACAATGCAAAAGCTATAATGATGCAGGTACATAAGAAATAATTTATTGGTAATGTCAATGTAATTGAACATTTCAGTCTAAATTAAAAAATTTTTTAATATTAAATTATCGCATATTAATATTTACAATAAAGATTTTTTTTTTTTTAATTTAAAAGATCGTTGTAAGATATATAATGTTATAAAAAATATTTTTTAAAATCAATTATTTATTTAACAACTTGTACACACACACATACACACGTCATTTCTATAATTATTATTATTATTATATTGATAATAAATATTATTATTATATTAATAATAAAGCTACTAATAAAATTTATTCTTTTATAAGAATAATATTAAGGTAGAACTTATATAAAATATATTTTTCTTTATTTCTTTTAAAATACAATTTTGATATTTTCTTACCTTAATAATTTGTTCTTGACTTTGAAGAAATTGGATAAGAGGAGGTATTTTTTTCCAAATGGCGACTGGAGCAAGGCAGATTCCCAATTCTATTTTTGCATTGTATTCGGGCCTCATAGATAATAAAACAAATAATGCAGTTGTTCCCATTGAGTGACCGATATAGTGTAAACTTTTCTGTTTTGTGTAATTAAGTATATAATCGATCATAGCTGGTAGGTCTTTCGTTCCCACCTCATGATAGCTAGATAATGTAAATATATTTTATTTTTTTTATCAACTTTTCAGTGCTGTAAAAATATTGATTAATTGTTACAAATTACTTAATTTAATTTTTTAATTTAATTTTTTTTAGAAAGATATGAGGACATATATGATATATCTATATTGTAGAGTATTATATCGTCATATTTTTTATTTTAAAAAATCGATTTTAATGAAAAATTTTATTTGAAACTTAGCTTTTGAATAAAGCAAAATATAAAAAATAAAAGAGTAATATTAATGTAGATAAATTATTTAAAGTAACGAAATTAATCAAAAAGAAATAAAAAATCAAAATTAAATATTTCTTTATAATAGTAATTAGTATGTGATATAAAATTTTACCTAAATTGCCAAAAATCTTTATCTCGTGGAGACATTTTTATGTGTGATCTGCAATAAGAATTTCCTCTGATATTTCCAAGCCATACATCATATCCTTCATCAGCCAATGAAAATGCTACAACACATATGATGAAGTACACAATCATAATGAAGTAAGAAATATAATTAGCTCTCTTTTTATATTATCAAATTATCTACTTATAATAAGTTAATTCGCTTAAGTCATAGTTAGAGTTACGATAATAACAAATATCATATTATGGTTAAATATAGTGATAATTGCAATTATCTTTTCCTCTCAATGTAGGAACAGAATCGTTTTATATATGTGCCGCGAAAGATTTCATATGGACTTATTGTTAGAATAAGCGGAAAGTGAAAAATACAAAAAGTTTCAGTCGAAGTTACTCTCTAGATGACAATATAATTCTTTGAATCTGATTAACATATTTAATAATCAATTTATTATGTGTTGATAATCACTTACGAAGAGCATTGCCACCACCGACGATCACTCACCAAGATCTTTGCCAGCACCAAACATTACCCAGGAATCAGATGAGCACAAGATACCATGTTGAAGAAAAACAATTTTTTTTCTTTGTCGATCCTTAGACAAAGGACTTTCTGATATTCTGTGTATTATCAAGTTATAACCATCTTCCGTTGTGACGTAATGCTCTTCGGCGGAATAACCGTATCTCTCTACTAAACCGATCTGCATAGAGATATAGAATATTAAGGATTGAAGACTATTGAATGATCATAATATATAAAATAACAAGATATTCGACTACGTAAAAAAGACAATTTAGTGAAAATTTAAGAGAGTCTGTTTTCTAACGGTTACGAAGTTTTAAATATTTTTTAATTCGGTCAGATTGAGGCGTTTATTTTATAGACAATATCATTTTACTCAATATATCTATTGTTTGGACAAAAATATTTTGATGACTGCATTGCTATATTGATTATAAAATTATTAATACAACAAGATGTTTTTTCTGTCATAAAAATTGTTTTTTCTAAATAATCTTCTAATTAAGCTATTATCTTTGAAGTGTGTCTCTAAGAAAAATATTAAAAAGTTAAATATTAATTAATAAAATATTATTATACAATTTTGCTGTACTTACAAAATCTAATATGGTTATATTGTTTACTGTTGTGACATCTTCTGACTTTCTCACTCTTACTATATCAGGATTTTTGGGAAACGCATAATTAATTAATCCTTTCCATAAAACTTCTAAGTTTTCTTTGAAATCTACTTGTCCTTCTAGTGATACTATAGTGAGCATAAATATGAAGGAAACAAGTTTCACGTTCATTCTCGTTATATTATTGGTATTCGCAATTGTAAACTATAACCTGTAAGTATATATCAACAGTATTATTTCATAATATTTTATTGTCATTGTTTGAATTTCAAGGAAATTATGTCTGTGATTCTGTCTGTGGAAATTACTAAATAGTTGCAATCAATGGTAATATGACATATAATTATAGACAGTTTATAAAGTTATTAAAATTAGAATTGGCTGATTAAAATTGATACATAAAACTTGAATTAGAATGTGACATTTTTCTAAATTTTTTATAAAGTAAGCGGATAAATTCTTTGAGTTAAGCATTATTTAAGAAAAGATATATTGCTTATCGACTATCGACTAAAGTCCATTTAGCTATGATCACTTGAATCAAACAAGATCAAGTTAATTTTTGAAAGTCAATTGTAAAATTAATTTTTTTGAATAATTATTTTATTAATTTTTATAAATATCTAAGTATAAATTTGTTTTTGTAATTCTTATTTTTTATATACATATTTTATAAAATTTCACAATTTAAGGAGAAAAATGTGATGGCAATAAATCTATATACATATATAATATTTCTTATAATAAACAGATAAGATATATATATATACAATATATATGTATATATAACCTACATATGTAACATCAATGTGCACGTGCATGCAGATGCGAATATGAGAGCGCGTACTACATTTTTACATCTTTTATTTTATTATGTTTATGAAAT
>NW_012046782.1:0-3050 GCF_000956235.1 Wasmannia auropunctata
AATTTTTGAGATAAAATACTTCAAAAGATTTTAAAATTTTCATTGAAGTGTTTACTTTTTGATGCCGGATGGGCTTTTTAAAAATTTAAAATGGTGGATCTAGAATCGCGACTAGAATGGACTGTCAACAAATTTTTGGAGCAAACTTTAATTACTGAAGCACAGGGGGCTAGAAAATTTTTTTTATTTCCATGAATTAAGGTTTTGGGGGCTAAATACAAATCCATAGTATGTAACAAAAATCATCACACCAACATCCACGTTGGCTCCTATAGGCCTCTCTACTTTAATATGATTGATTTATTCTCGGGAACCCTTTTTCTCTAAATTATTATTATATCTGTTTGAAAAGGATAATTTGTAGCACTTTTTGGCCAGTAATAGAATTAATTTTTCTATCAAGAGAAAGGAAGAGAGAAGAGAAAGAGAAAGAAAGAGAGAAAAATACAAGAAACTGACATGGATTTTTTATATATAATATAACCAAAAGTATAAGATAACTGTTTTTAACAAGAAAATATCAGACGTATAATAGATAAATTTACTATCGATTGTTTACGTCTAATTATCAAATTTTCGAAGTAGTTCTGTTACATGATCATACAATAGAATTTTTACATCGGTAGCTGTTATAAAATCAAAATGGTTGAATAATTTATATGGAATTTCCTTCAGTAGAATAACATTCGGCAAGTGTTTATATGTCTCGAGGACACTCTGGAAATAAGAATAGAAGACAATAAAATTAGTAATAACAAGAGAAATGTAAGAAATTATTCTTTAAAGACTGTTTTCATATATACTACCCCCGAAAAATTTCTGAACAGAAATTAAATTTTTGAGGTTTTAAGCTGCTGAACTCAATGCAGCACTGTGCTAAATCAAAGAATAGATGATTTTGGCATTATAAGAGATACTTTAAGATATTCTGTAACGATTTTAAGTTTAATGTATCCCTACTACTCTAAATTCTTAAATCTGAGAGGCATATTTGTCATACTGGAAATTGCAATGTTTGACGGAATGCACGGCCTTGGGAAAATTTTTCTCGGGAATGCGGTTTGTAGCGCCATAAAAGTTTGAACCTTTCTCTTTAATTTGAAAAAATGCAAGTTGCTACGATTTTTTTCGCAAAGTCACCCTTATATTTTTCTCATGTATGTCGGCAATCCAATGTGCACTGTAGGGAGATTGGAGATCGAATTTTGCACATTGTGTGCGTGCGGGTATGTATAAAATATACACACATACACACACAGTGTGTAAAATCCGATCGCCAACCTCCCTGTGATGCATATCGGGTAATGCCGATCATATATACATGAGAAAAATACAAGGGTTACTTTAAAATGCTGTAACTTTTTTGAAAAAATCGTAGCAGCTTGTTTTTTTTTTTAATTAAAGAGAAAGAATTTAAATTTTATGACGCTTTAAACCGCATCTCGGAGAAAAATTTTCCTAAGGCCATTATTATATTTGATTAATTATACGTAATTATACGTCAAACATTGCAATTTTCATTATGAACAAATATATATGCCTCTCAGATTTAATAGTTTAGAGTAGTAAAAATGCATTAAACTTAAAATCGTTACAGAGTATCTTAAAGTATTTCTTAAAATGCCAAAATTACCTTCTCTTTGATTTAGCACAGTGTCGCACTAAGTTCAACGGCTTAAAACTTCAAACATCAAAATTTTATTTCTGTCCGGAAATTTTTCGGGGGTAGTGTATTTCAATTCTAATATGATCAGATAAATTGATAAAGGAGATAGAAGAGAAAAAAGAAAACAATAGAGAGAAAAAGATATTGAAGGAGGGAAGAAGTGAGGGAAGACATTTCGCATAACATTACGAAAAGAAAATCATACAGTTCTATTTAAGAGCTCAAGATAATCTTAAACTATTTAAATTTTAAAGAAAAATATCTTCAATTTTTTGCCTAAATCAGTTGTATCTTGTAACAACAAATAAAATTTTTGCCATAAACATACTATATGAATACATATAATTTATTCAATTTTACTTTTTTCTTTTTAATATATATTTTTTATTCAAGAGATGTTTTTATATTTGAATCAAAAGTAATCTTACCAATTTTGGAGCAAGAAAATCATTGGCGCCGTAAAATAAAGCCAAGGGAGCGGTAACTTTTTTAAGATCATACGTAATAGGTGTCATCTGTCCATATTGTTTGTAATTGCCCAAATATCCATAGTCGTAAGCTTGAAATTTCTCTATAACATTAATAAATAACATTTATATACGTTTTAAAACACATTTTTATGATTAATAATTTGTTATCAAAAAGGAATACTTACTTGTCGCAATATTTTGCGAATAATGCTGTAGCGTTTGCACGGAACATCCGGCAGGGAAATATGAAAATGATTCCAGTAATGTTGTCTGCAATAAATGATTTTATTAAAAACAATTTTGATTTGTTATATATTAAAATATAGAATATAAATTTACAAAATAAATAATATTATGTAATTTTTAGTTTTTAAAACATATAGAAATAGTAGAAGTATTACAATTAGCAAAATCATGCTAAACTAAATACATATATTAGATGTATATACTATACAGTATCAAGTTGTGCTGGATCGGAACCGCTGAGCATAAAAATTGCCGTAACACAGACAGCCTGAGTAATTGTCATATCGGCACAGAGTGTTCTTCCAAGTGAAAAAGTTGTTGATGATAAGGAGAATAGTTCATATATTTCATTAAATTCTAAAAATTCCTAATAAAAAAGCGTAAATGAAAATATAAATAGTCTACACAAAGAATTAAAATGGAACTGTATTATATTATATTACAAGATGTAACATAATATAATAAAAGATATAACATCAAAATAATTATATGTACGCATATCAGTTTCTAAAATGTATCAATAATAAAGTAGAAACATAATGAAGGTCAATACGCAATTATTACAATGCAAAAGCTATAATGATGCAGGTACATAAGAAATAATTTATTGGTAATGTCAATGTAATTGAACATTTCAGTCTAAATTAAAAAATTTTTTAATATTAAAT
>NW_012046783.1:0-726 GCF_000956235.1 Wasmannia auropunctata
GGACGGATAACGTTTCTGTAGAAATAAATTATTATTTCTTTTAATTATAATATTATCGATAAATGTCTATTTTGTGAAAAATCTATATTTTTCCAATCACAATGCTAATAATGATGTCCATAAGTGCATTTGATGCATAAGTGTATAAAGTACAAGTATTTTTTTGCCCGATTTTATGTTATTCAGATACTTACAATTAGTCGTCACCGTTGTCGTCGTCGTCGTCTTCTTCTTCTTTGCAAAATTTCAATCTTGTGGTTTATAATTTCGCCGCCGTTGTCTTAATTCTTCGCTAAATATTCGTAAAATTTCAATGTTGTATAATCTCTTTGGTCTGCTATATCGTCGTCGTCATCTTCTTCTTCGCAAAATTTCAATCTTGTCCCTTGTCCCTCTCCTGGTTTTCTCGTCTCTCTCGTGGCTCTCTCATTTCTCTCACAACTTTCTCATCTGTTTCTCTGCTCTCTCGTTTCTCTCGCAACTTTTTTGTGGTCGCCGTCAAGAAAGTGAATATCTATGTGGTTGTCGTCGAGGAACTAAGTGTCTAGGTGTCATCTAGGGCTTCGCTGTCGAGGAAGTGAATGTCTACGTGGTCGCCGTCGAGGAATTAAATCTAGGTGTTATCTCGCTTTTCTTGCGGTTTCTCTTGTCTCTCTAACATGCAGAACGGTTCTCGGTATGACTAAGTTCAATCGTTATTTTTGTCATCATTTCTAAACGAGTAAT